>NC_081429.1:37946489-38120299 GCF_949786415.1 Peromyscus eremicus | reverse complement strand
TAAATACCATTGCGAGGGTCATATAGAGTCCCCACCTTCAAAGAGACAAGTACCTACCAAGCTACCAGAACAGAGAAAGATATGATCGAAGCATGGGGGTATACGGGTCTGGAGAACTGGGTGGTACTTCTAACTGTACCAAGGAGATAGGACTCCTCGGGAACACTTTCTTTGTTTTAGGACCTTGGTTCTAGGAAAAACCACAGGGCATGGAACATTTTTCTGGTCATCAGCACTGTCTCATAATCAATCAACAGGATCGGCTTCAATGACAGCAAGATGTTACATCTTGCGTGAAGTATGCTGTCTTGAACTTAGGTCAAGAGTGAGTGACTGTGCTAGTGTGCCGCTGGCCTGCAGCAATAATGTTGGGGGAACATGTGGGTTCTGTGTGGTAACGCATGAATCCTGGGTTCAGAGCACTTTCAGAGCAAGTGTCCAGCATCTGAGAGGGGCTGTCCTCCTGCCTGAGGAGAGTGTGCCTGTGTTGGTGACACTTCTGCTGGAACAGAAAAAACTACAGAGCCTACTAAACTACCCCCCCCCAGGCAGCCAAGACCCTGCTTAGACCTCCATGACCTGGGGTGCCACAGCCCTTCCCATTGAAGAGCCCTCCCCCTCCGCTGCCCTTCTTCCTCGCTGCCTCTTTTCTCTCCCTACCCTTCCTCCACCTTTGCCTCAATGATCTTGTTGTTCCTTCTCAATGGTCCATTGAGGTAAAGGATGGCCCGTAGCCCTGTTTTGTTTTTTAAGACCAGACGACCTTGCTTCTTCTCTGGAACCGATAGCATAAGGAAAAGGGCCTACCGCTTCTCCTTTTGGACCCTGGAATCTAGGTGGATTTCCCCTAGGAAGTAAAGGTTAGCTGATGGCGTGAAGGAGGAGACCAAGGGAGAAACAGAAAGAGTTTTCCCAGGAGTGACAATTTGTCATGGACGCCCAGCTCTCTGGAGTAGAGACAACAGACCATGTTTTGTGTAAGGTCTTGGGCAGAAGTGAACGCAGGGAGTTGGCAGAATGAACATGTAAAGCTTGAAAATTACACTGAAGAATTCCGCGTTTGTGCTAGAGTTGAGGGGGCAGGGGCTGGTGAAGGCTCCGCAGCAGAAGACTTGGTTAGGTCTCCCGTTGTGGCTTCTGTATAAAGGAAGGATTGGGAAGGAGTGAAACTAGAGTAAGGAGGCCAACTTGATCATTATGACCAAGCAGGGCCCAGGAAGAGAGAAAACAGGCAACAGTCACGAGCACACAGAAAAGCGGACAAGAGATTTTAGAACCCAGAATGATGAAGAAATGGGGAGAAATTGGAGAAGAGAGAGCGGGGAGGAGGAAGACAGAGAAGAAGGGAGGGAGGAGAGGATGAAGGAAGAAAATGGGCTATAAATTTTGGGTGCCTAGCTTGAGGATCCAGTGATAATGGAGAAATTTGCAGTGTGTAATGGACTGAATATTTGTTGTTCTCCTAAATTTTTGTGTAAAAGTCTCAAATCACAACATGAAGGTATTAGGAAAGTAGAAGTTTGGGCACGTAATTGGTTATGTGAGATCATAAGAGTTATATACCCTGTGATGGGATTAGAGCCTTTATAAGAAGCAGTAAGACCAAGTGGTCAGAGCTTGCCTGCCCTGAGGAAGGATGTATGGAGAAAGAGGTCCTTTGTACAGGAAAGGGTCTCCATTCTGTAAACATTTTTAACCTGAGCTTCTAGGCTCTGGAACTGTGAGAAATAAATGCCTGTTGTTAACACATTTCAATCTATGACACTTTGTTGCAGTATTTCAATCTATGACACATTTCAATCTATGATACTTTGTTGCAGCAACTTGAACCAAATAGACATCTCTTCTCTTCACAAAGAGAAGGTATAACAGCCCCATCTCAGATAGAAAGAGGGGACACTGAGGGGCTGCCGGAAGAAGGATTGGGTGGATTGACAGTGGTGGTCAAAGCTGAAGGTAGTTTTAGGGGCCATCCACTTGTAAGAGGAATGGATAGCCATAGGTGTACATAAGATACCGAGGTGATAGACAGAAGTGAGACTGGACCAAAAGAAGAGAAGGGAGGAGATGTACTGAAGTGGGAGGAGAGAAGTGACTTTGGGACGTCTATATTCAAAGCAGCAAACACCTACCTCGCTCTACAATGTCCATGGCCACTGTGGTCCAAGTGGGGAAGAGTTCAAAGACACCTAAGTGTAAATGAAAGCTTTCTCTGTTGCGCCCGGTTATGCGGTCACTTCCCAAATTATCATACAGAGGCTTATATTAATTATAAATGTTTGGCCATTAGCTTGTTATTAACTCTTACACTTAAATTAACCCATAATTCTTATCTATGTTTAGCTCATGGCTTGTTATCTCATTTTCTACATGTCCTGTTTGCTTGGTGGCTGGCGGGCATCTCCTGACTCTGCCCTTCCTCTTCCTGTATCTCCATTTGGCTTTCCTGCCCAGCCTTATTCTGCCAAGCTATAGGCCAAATCGGCTTTTATTATCAACCAATAAGAGCAACATACATTCACAGCATACAGAAGGGTCTTCCCATAGTGCCTAAGTACATAATCCTGTCCTTGACGGGAACTGTAGTCCAATGACAGGTGGTACTTGAAGAAGTCAATGTCCCCTGAAGGGCCTGAGATCTGTCATTGGGTGGCTGGGAAACCATTCTGTAGCCACGAAGAATCTCACACAGAGACAATGATTCTCATGGTGATCTGAGTTATTCTCCCCATCTCCAATAGTGGAAGAACAATCCCAAAGGGTTCTGGGCTTGTCCCAGGCACTGACTGGTGACGGCCTGCCGTCATTCCTGGTCTTGGGATGCTGCTGCCTCTGCTCTCCTATTATTCATTTTTGCCCCTGTATTTTGTGTTGCTTTTCTATTCTATTCTGAAGCTGTGACTCTTCTCCATTAAAACCAGCGAGAAAAATGCTCGAACTGGAGAGAAGGACAACACAGCAGGACTGGATTCCTCTGAGACCTGGAATGCTGTCCTCCGGCCCCCTCAGCCTGTCAGCTTCTGCTTAGAGAAAATAGAGAGTCTCAGACACAGGCCCTGTTTGTCCCTCTCACACCCGGCGTTTGCTATTTCTGCTCCACACCATCACAGATAATGAAAGTCGACTGGCTTCTTGGGTTTCCTTTCTCTCTGCCACTGTCATTTCCATTTGCTGGGTCTCTTGCTTTTTTAGCACAGGGTTGTTGTGCTTGGGCTCTCATTCGCCAGGCAGTGATAAATTCCAAGAAAAACCCATTCTTATTGAATTATTTTCGGAATGTTATGCAAACATGTCTAAATGATGTGGCAACCGGTTCTGCTCTGAGATCTGGTTTTGACTTCAGGTTAATTCAAGTAGAGAAGAGAATTGAAGAAAGCAAAGCCCCACGTACTGGGCTGCTCTCTTTCATCTTGGGAGGTATTTTTGTTTTAAATTCTACTCCTTTCGTGCAAAGGCTCAAGCTCCTTTTCAGCACCCAGACAATGAAGATCCCATTCCACAACCCAATCTCTAAAAGCAGAAGAACAATCCACAAAAATTCTAGGTCCACTCTAGGCTTGTTGGAATATACAGAGGGAAATCCCTCTGCTGGGTTCTCTAGCAGAAGACTGACCAAGCCAGCTTGAAAGCCCACCATGCATGTGGCATAGAGCTGTGAACCCCGGTTTTGAAAAGACTATTCCTGTGAGCTTGGGACTTGATCTACGCTATATTGTCCTAAGGACTTCAAAAACAAAGAAACAGAAAAAAATTGCAATGGCTGTCTTCCAGTCACGTGACCTTTACAGCCAACCCTAAGAGGTAATTTAGTTAGGACCAAACTCCAATTTCAGTGGTGCCTACACATTTCTGACTCTACAAGTGGACAACTGTTGGGTCTGTCTTTCCAAATCTCATACTTTATTTGCTTTTCTAATGGAACATTCTGTTTTCTACATGTCACCCATTTTGGAAATTGCTAAGTAAGCTGCTTGGGGTAGAAGATTACAACCATTGATGAATCTTGTTCCCACCAAAGAGCCACCTCTCAGAAGCCAGAGCACAAGTGTGGAGGGTGCAGAGATGGACAATCCTGGACATGTGATCCGAGCACCTGTTACAGTCTGAGCTCATCTCAGATCTATTCACTAGACTCTACAAGTACAGGATCCACTAAAAGCAGACCTCTTAACAGCTGAGCTTTGCAAGTCTCAATCTATCCATCTTAAAAGCAGGAAAGACAAGATACAGAGCCTTAAGGTACAGTTCAGAGATCTTATGATCCTTAATATTGTCAACTTGACAGAATCTGGAATCATCTACAGCATGTTAGCCTCTGAGCATATCTGTGAGAGATTATCTAGACTAGGTTAACTGAGGTGAGAAGATCCACTGTAACTGTAGGTGACATCATTCTGTGAGCTAGGGTCCTGGATGGAGAAAATGAGAAAACAAGCTAAACACAAGCATCTGTTTCTCTCTGCTTCACAAACATTTATTTCTCTCTCCTTTGACGAGCACCCATCTCTTTCTACTTTGACAAGCGTTTATTTCTCTCTCCTTTGATGAGCACCCATTTCTCTCTACTTTCATAAGCACCCATTTCTCTCTCCTCTCTGCTTACAGATGCAATGTGACCAGCAGTGTCCAGCTCTTGCCAGTATGACTTTCCTTTCTCACCATGATGGAATGTACCCTCAAACTGTAAGCCAAAATAAACCTTTGCTTCCTTAAGTTGCTTTGCTCAGACACTCTGTTGTAACAATGAGACACACAGCTAATACAGGTCTCTAGAATTGCAAAACTCCATTTCATAATAATGTCCTCATCCAAAATGCTCTTCTATGGACAGGTTCCTAACTATACAGAACAGAACTCATGGACAAAAGGGACTACAACTCTTTGATGAGAACCTTTATCATAGCAGCACAAACGATCCCCCCATTGTCTGGGAATTCTAATCAAAAATTTATTGGGCTCTCTAGCTGGCCCCATCGACATATTCAGTCTTGTCCTTGAGTATCTTTATGTTCTGCCTTCTCTGGTCAGACCGGGCCTGCATTCTTCTCTGTTCATCCTCACTACTGCCTTCTATTCCTACAATCACAGCGCCTTCTGGCCATGACACCCTCCCTACCCAGCTCGGGACTCCACCTCCCTATCCTTCAATGTCTTCCTTAGACTCTACCATCTCCACAACATCTCCCTCAGCCTCCTGTCCAAGCTCCAGCTAAAGGAACAAAGGCTCTTTTCAGAACCTCAGAAAGCAATCCACTGCATCCTGCTTGTTCTTACAAAATCACATTTCTGTAGTCTAGCACTTCAGATGCCGCGGTCTCAAGTGCTCCAGGGACCCCTTTGCTTCTTGTTCTGCTCCTGATCTGCTGTGGTCCACTTCATAGGAGCACATCTGGCCAGTCCTCCCTTCCTGCCCATGTTCTGAATCTTTTGTTCTTTGTCTCCACAAATCCTGTTGCTGCGGAGATATTAGATCCAACGGAATATGCACAGTCAGTGCTCAGCAAGTAGGACTCTGTATACACACACACACACACACACACACACACACACACACACACACACACACACACGGGGGGGGGGGGGCAGAATTCAGAGATCTCTAGGATGGATGTTCACCCCTGAAAGACGGAGTCATGAAGTCGTGAAACAAGTTCTTCTCTGTTCTCCTTCTCTTGTCCAGCATACGCTTTCCTAAAGCCTTCTCATGAGACAAGCCTGTGTGACTGGACCATTAGTTATTCTGTTGCCACAGGGTGTCCAGCTCAGTAAACACCTCCTGACAATCGTTCTTCTTTCCCACCTTCAACCCTTTTCTCCTCATCCAGCCTTTCCTGGATTTCCAGCCCCACCCCCCTAAGAAACCAGCATGGCGGTTTTTGCAGCCGGCTCCATTTTCTGAGACACTCAACAACACTTCTTAGGACAGTTGTTGCTGTGTGCTTCTTGCTTCCCCTGACCGGGCTACGTTATTATTATTCATGGAGTCTCTGTTCCCATCTCTGTACTTCAGTGTTTCAGATGAGCACCTGCCATGGCATGGGTGCCCAGTAAACGCCAGGGGAAGAAAGAATGACAGCAGACTTCAGAAGTTGTGTCAAGAAGAACTTGGCGGCCCTAAACTGACACGCACAGACACAGGGTAGATGAATGGGAGGGAGCTCATTCTCACATGGTCACTTCTGTTCTTCAAGATAATGACTTTGTAATACACTCAAGGGCTGGTGGATAGAGAGGGACATGGTTCAGTCGGGGACAGTTTCTTCTTTGTGCGTGCATAATGGTGTGCACAAAGGTCCAGGATGCAGAACACAATCGGTCAGCCTCTTGGAGTAGGAAAGAAGGCAGCTGGGCACTGGGGAGCAGAGAATACAGGAAATAAAGGGAGTGGCTTTCTTGGGTGAAAAGAAGCTGATGGCCCCAAGGATAATATGTGCAGAGGAGAAAGGCAAATTCAAATGGGAGCAAAAACCAGGCTGGGATTTGCATCCTCACTAGAGTAGCAGGATTCAGGACCCAGATGATCTCAGCAAGTCTGCCAGGAGGAAATCCACCTGAAAGACCACAAGGGCCTTTAACCACCACCTCTAACAGCTATTCCTGCATCATGGTTCACTGTGGCTAGAGTCTTGGTATCCATATGTCACCTGGAAACCTGTGCTTATATCCAGACCAGCAAGGGCTTGACCACATTGGTGGGCATCTGTCAGTCTGCATGAGGCTTGTTTTCAACAAAGGCACGTGTGGAAGGGCCTGGAACAATACTGACTCAATCCACTCAATCCACCTGGGCAAATGAGACACTCCAGTTCCCTCTCAGGCTTGCATTTTGGAGGTAGGACTGTGTACTTTGGACAAGATCTCTTGAGCTCTTGGGACCTCAAGAGAGCAATCTGATCCCACCTGCTAATGAGGACTCCGTCAGTTAATTTCAAATGAAAAGATAAGACCACATTCATAACACGACAAGGCAGTTGCTTCTAGTTATTTCAGAATTGCAGGACACGTCTGCAATGAGTACAGTCTTCTGCAGGGTACCAGGTGTAGCCTGGGCTTGTTAGGAAGTGTGACCCAAACAGAGGAAAGTAAAGCCAGAGATGGGAACGGATGAGTAAGTGCACCTGTCAGAAAAGGAGGGGATTGCTAAGGACACGTGTGTGGAAGCTCTGAGTGCTGTGGAGAAAATCACCAATGCAAACCTGAGGAATTATTTATCCTCCACGTCCCCGGGAGAAGGTGGGGTTGATCTTTGGAACCCAGTGGCTTGTATCACCTTCCAGCCAACACAATTAAAAATGCCTGCTTACACTCAGTGGGTAGCACAGGCGTTACACAACCTCTGCCCTGCTGTCCAACCCCGCAGATGCTGGCAGCTCTCATTTTGCAAAATGCTATTTTTAAAACAACCAAATCTCCCCCACTACAGCCCAGAGGAAGGAACTGGTTGCCTCACCAGTTTTTGGCATCTAAACGCCTTGCGGGAGATGTCTTCTGCTGTCACACTGTCCTGATTAAGATTAATCATCCAAGGGCAAGTGAGTCACTCAGAAAGGATGGAAAGAGCGGATGAAAGATGGTAATTACCCCCCCCCAGACCCCCCTCCCCTGCTGCCAACTACTTCAGTGTTTGTTCTGAAAGATCCAGAAGAATCAGGAGTGGAACACAGGAATTTCAAGTGTGGAACATGTAATAAATGAGAGCAAGTGAAAAACCTATCATGGGTTCTATGTTTATCTTCAGTTCAGTGACTTTCAGAAGAGCATGCACTTGGCTGGTAGTCCTGGAGGATGTGACTGTTCCAGTTGGAGGGACTTGACCTGAACTCTCCAAACTCACAGCTGACCTCGTCCAGCCCTGACTAAACAAGCTGATGGGTACCACCTTCCTGTCACAGACCTACCCCCAGAGTCCCGGGTGGAACCCATTTGGGATGGATAAATAATCTATAACCATGAGAGAACCATGGAGATAAAGCATATGACTATTAAACTCAGGGCTGCATCAAGAAGTAAATACATATTATTTATAGATCATCTTTCCCTTGCCAGACAGTGCAATGGTTTATTCTTTCTGAATGCTTTTTCCAAGGCTTCTTCCACAGGTCTCCCTGCAGTGGGTCTCCCTGGCCCCAAGACCCCCTACTTCGTGGTAAGCCCCCCCACACACACTTTCTTGTTGACACAGTGGACCTGGGTGCAGCAGCCCAGACAGTTTGGGAGTACTTATAGGATAGTTATAAAGCCCTCATCTAAAACTCAGGACCGTGAATCTGGGTTCCGAATTAAAAACGTTTATCATCTGCGCCTTTGTTTCTCTATCTCTTGCCTGAAGGAAAGGAAGCAAGGCTCAGCAAAGAAGGAATGTATAGCTCTGTGGATTCTGTGCACTCGGTAGGCATCGAGTTGCCATGGCCCGTTAGGAAAAGAAGTAGGCAGATTGTCAGGAGCCTGAAAAACACAGCATCTGGGCCAGAGCATGGCACACCCAATATCCATTGGCAGATGAAGAGTGAACGTGGCTAGGAATTTCTACCAACGAGTTTCATGACCTGAGATAAACTGTATCTGCTTTCTGGCCGCCGGAAAATATTCAGTTTGACAGAGAAATTCACCATTCATCTAACTCAGGTCTCCTCTTTCTGTCCCAGGATCTGGGGAAGCTTTACCTGTCTAGAGGCTGTCATGGCCTTCCCTGTCTCTGATGAGTCAATGTGGAGACAACCCTACCCTGCTCTACCCTGCCCTGCCCTACCTGACCCTACCTAGCCCTACTCTGTCCTACCCTGCCCTACCTTGCCCCGCCCTGCCCTGCCCTATCCTGCCCAGCCCTACCCTGCCCTGCCCTACCCTGCCCAGCCCTACCCTATCCTGCCCAGTCCTACCCTGCCCTGTCCTACCCTGCCCTGCCCTGTCCTATCCTACCCTGCCCTGCCCTGTCCTACCCTACCCTGCCCTATGCTACCCTATCCTACATCTAAATTTTGGACTGGATGAGCCTTAGCCTTAAGCTCTTTGTTCAGTCTGTTCTTTAACATCTGAGACAACGCTTTCTCTCCATTGGCTCGAATACAGTGCCGTATCTAATGTTGTCTAGCCCAGGTTATGGTGACAAATACATCTGCAGCAACTTACATATGCATTCCCTCTTTGGGTAGCGTATGTACAAAAGAAGCTTCACACAGTGGTCCTCCTGCTTGCCCTTCTGCCATTCCAGAACACAGGGTTTGGCCCGTCGGGAGGAAGCAGCATTAAGCAAGCCCCTCCAGACACCCAACCTGCTGGTCCCTTGGTCTTGGAGTTTCCAGCCTCTAGAACTTCAAAAGATAAGAGTCTATTATTTTTTATTTCTATGATTTTCATCTAATTTAATGCAGAGCCCTTTTTAACATAACAAAATAAAATATAACGAGATAAAATAAAAACTATCATATCCGTGTTGGACAAGCCAAGCCAATAGAAAAATAAAAGAGCCCCAAGTGAAGGCACAAGAATCAGAGACCAACTCATGTACATATTTGGGAGTCCCATAAAAGTACTTATCTGAAAGCTATAGTATATACACAGTGGACCTGGTGTAGACCTGTACAGGCCCTGCACATGCTGCTTCAGTCTCTGTGAGTTCTTAGGTGCTTTGCTTGGTTATTTTAGAGGACTCTCTTCTCCTGGAGTCCTCCTCCCTTCTGCCTCCTCTTCTGTGGGGTTTTCTGAGCTCTGTGGAAAGAGATTTGATGGAGATACCTTGTTTAGAGATATGCTCCAAGATATCTCTCTCTCTCTCTCTCTCTCTCTCTCTCTCTCTCTCTCTCTCTGTGTGTGTGTGTGTGTGTGTGTGTGTGTGTGTGTGTGTGTGTGTGTGTGAAACGTCTGGCTGTGGGTCTCTATATTTGTTCCCATCTGCTGCAGGAGGAAGTCTCTCTGATGATGGCTGAATAAGGCACTGATCGATGAGTCTAGCAGAATATCATTAGGAGTCATAAAATTCTATTCTTTATAGATTACCCAGTCATGGGTATTTTGTTACAGCATTACACATTTGACCAAGGTAGCCCCCATACATACAAGTTTCAAAAAGTGATTGATGATAATGCAAAGTTATTGCCTCCATTCAGCTTATTTGAGAACAGTATCTAGCTACATTCTTTTTTATTTTTATTTTTATTTTTTTTTGGTTTTTTGAGACAGGGTTTCTCTGTGTAGCTTTGCGCCTTTTCCTGGATCTCGCTCTGTAGACCAGGCTGGCCTCGAACTCACAAAGATCCACTTGCCTCTGCCTCCCGAGTGCTGGGATTAAAGGCGTGCGCCACCACCGCCCGGCTCTAGCTACATTCTTAAGCTATAGAAAAAAATAAATTCAAAGATACACATTCATCCTCAAACAAGTCATCAAGGGGTATTATAACTCTTTGGACCGTAGTCATTGATTACTTCATGATATTCTTCTTACCTAATCTGTGTTCTCTCTCTCTCTCTCTCTCTCCTTTTCTCCCTTTCTTTTCCCTCCCTTCCCACCTCAATCATACAAAAATCAGTTAACTCGACCTTGATCACAGCTGAATAAACAGATAAGTTGCACAGGGTCCATATAGCACCAGTCACTGAAAGGACTCAGCAGCTTCTGCCCCCATTTCCCAATGGCATTTGCCCTGACAGTCTCATCCCCACCCTCCAGGCCCCTGACTTACTTAAGAACTAGCAAATATCGGACTAAGAAATCTCCAGATCCCTACCAGACCAATTCTCTTCCTTTTAGGGATAGGAAAGCTAAGGCTCTGAGAGGCTAAGGCAGCCCGTCAGAATCTCAAGGCCACCACAGCTCAGATAAGCCCTTAAATATGCCACTTGTCTTTTCCTTTCTGGACTCACCCAGGCACCCAGAATTCTACAGACCATTTTAGAAGCTAGGACCATTTGGACGACAATCTTCACTTAGTAATCAACCCAAGCTTCCCTGAAATGGAAATTAAGGAGATACTGAAGCAGGCAGATGATCAAGCGATCCATAGACGAATAATAGTCCCAGAAGACAGGATTCTGTGACCCAACTGTGCTCCCAAAAGCTCAAGGCATGCTGGGTATTTTGCTTTGTCGTTTCTTGTTGTCCTAACCCCTTCATTGTGTCTCCATTTCTTGTTTTGTGGGAAAGAGAAGGATCTGGAAAGGCACAGGAGGCATTTTATTGGTTAGAAATTGGCAAGACCTCATATTCCTGCTTCATTGATATGCTGAGCCACTGATGGGGATGAGTCTTTGCCTTTTGGGTCCTCCCGGGGCTCTGTAAATTCACGCTTTTTAAATTTTACACAGAAGTTTACTGGCTGTGACGAAGGGAAGCTGGGAAATCTGTCGTCAGGGGCTGCACTGAGTGATGAGAATCTTCCTGGTTCTCCTTTTCTTCCCTCCCAGTATGAGTCTTGTAAATGACGATTTAGACTCTCTGGGGGCGATGGGAAAGGGGACTTGGGGTGCAAGGCATGAAAGAGCATAAAGGTTGTGAAGAGGCCTTTGGGAAATCTGAGACACTGTCTCTAATCAGCTTGGTTATTTGGGGGCATGACAACGTTCTGTGGATAATCCTCAATGTCCATCAAGTGAGGCAAAAGGGAACGTATGACATGTGATTTTAGGTGGAGTTTCTCAACATGTTTTATGAGTTCACATTTTGAGAGGAGTATTTAGGAGAAATGTGGAGGCCTCTAAAGAATTCAATACTATAAAATTTTCAACTCTCTCTGACTTCCCTAGAGCATCATGACCTATATACAACATCCCTACAGCAGCCGGAAGGTCACTGAGAGATGGTAAGTGACAGAGATCTGGCCTGACATAAGGAGCTTTTAAAAAGCTCACCTTGAGAAAAGTGTTGTTTGTAGGATAGCTGAGCAAAGGACAAGATAAACTGATAGAATTTTATCAGTAGTGTGAAGTTGGAAAAAGAAAAGAAACAGACATTTTATAAGTTGACTGACTCTTTTAACACAACCAGACCAGGATGGAAGGCGGTAATGAGAACCGAGAAATGAGATGGTGAATTGAAAAATTCATCATCATCACCACCACCAGCACCAGCACCACCACCACCACCACCACCACCAGCACCACCAGCACCAGCACCACCACTACCACCACCACCACCACCATCACCACTGCCACCACCACCACCATCACCACCAGCATCACCAGCACTACCACCACCACCACCACCACCAGCAGCAGCAGCAGCAGCAGCAGCAGCTCTTAGTGAATGCTTAATAAAAGTTCATTGCATGCCAGTCATCTCTGGAGTACTTCCTGATTATTAACTTACGTAGTCCAGTGGTTCTCACGTGGGTAGTAGCCCCTTTGGTAAACTTAGCTCTCCAAAACAGTAGCAAAATTACAGTTACGAAGTAGCAACAAAAATAATTTTATGGTTGGGGGTCACCACAACACGAGGAACTGTATTAAAAGGTCATGCCATTAGGAAGGTTGAGAACCACTTCCATAGTCCTTACGTATTCTCTTGTGAGATGAAACTATTGTTGCCTGTCTCTTACAGGCAAAGAAATTGGGAAACCACACAGCCTGCCTCCCATGTGCAAGAGCAGTCAAGAGAAGAAGGTTCAACTTCTGCAAAGGCTCATGCTCAGCCTCTACAGATCAGAAACTCTCAGAGGACCCGAGGGCCCGCTCTGATCTCCTACTTTGAAAATTTTGTTTGTGATTAACATGCGCAAAGAGTACTGACGACTGGGATTCATTGTCATATTTTGGTACATGTGGACCACATGCTCTAATCAAACCCAGCCTCCTTTCCCAGCATCTAGAAATCACCAATCTGCATATTAATGTCCTGGTTTTTCCTTCCTCCCAAAGGATAAATGAACTAATGCTAGCATCTGGGAGAACCCAAAGGAGAAAAAGGACAAAGGTAGCCTTTAGAGAAAAAAAAATTAGACCTGTTCCCAGAATGCCTTCTGGATAATCTTGAGCTCACAGAGCCTCTGACTGATCCTTTTTTGATACAATGTCTTTGTCCAGAGCTGAGAGACTTCTGAAGAGACCCAGCCAATTCACCAAAGCCTCTTCCTCTACTCCAGCCTCACCTAGCCCTGACCCCTCTGGAAGGTATTCTGAGTGGAACTGGAGAGGACTTGAGTTCTCTGTGGGTGGTAGAACAGGAGACAAGGTGGCCTCCAGGGAAGGCTTGCGGTCAGCTCCTGGGAGTCACAGGCATGAGTGACTGTCTACTCAGCCCACTGAGCAACAAGAGGTATGTGGTCAAATCTTTACAGTCCCTTGAGTTGTGCTAGAAGACCCTGAGTTTTCTAGTAAGCATCCCCTACCAGATGAAATATTAGTGATATTTTCCAGCCAAGGAAGATGAGAAGGGAAGACAATAAATATTACCACAAAACAAACTGGTAAAAATCAGAACTGGGGAAATTCTGCTAGAGAAACACCAAATGTGATTAAACCAATTTAGACTGTTTGGGGCATGTGTGTGTCTGTTAGAGAAGTGTGTGAGGGAGTGGGTAGTTCATCTAACACTGCATTCTTGGAGTCTGAAAAGGAGTAAGACTTCTGCCTCCTTCCTGAGGCAGGGACCGTGTGTTTAGAGTAACAGCAGCCTGGGATTGTCACAGGCGTTAGGCAGACAGGCACAGAGCCAGAAGCCATGTATTTTTCAAGACAGCTCCCAAATCCCTTGAATTCTCCAGCATTTTATTTGCCCTCCGAGTGTACCAGGCTTATAGATCGTAAACATTTCACTCCAGCGTTAAGTTCTGGGCTCTGCCTCCCTCCTGCTTGCTGGCCAGTTAGCCTCCCACTTGCTTTCTTTAACTTAGCCTGTCTATAGGAAAGATATGATCTCCAGTTACTTGAAGTCTCCCCCAAAAGGGCTTTTCAAATGTTACTTTCTCTTTGATTCTTCTTTGGATTGGAATACAAGTGTCCTGGGACTACGAGCTAGAGAACGGCTCCCTTGGAGAGGTCCTTGTAGCAGTCTCTGAAACCTGTGATGCTGCTGCCTTTACACATCAAAAGGGACTTTTGTAGCTATGATTAAATTAAAGATCTTGAGATGGAAAGATTAACTTGGACTATCCAAGTGGGCCGGGATTCATCAGAAAGGTTCCCTAAGGATGGAAGAGGGGAGCAGAGGAGACAGAGAAGGAGCTGGGACGTGGAGAACAGGCCTTCTGTCTCACTTTGGGAAACCAGCTCTCTCGGTAGCAGCCTCCCTCCGCATCAGCTACCTCCCTTGCAGAGCCGACATCCCCACAACTGCATTGAGTTAGATGAGTTTCCAGCTGATCCTGTTAGTGTTGGTACCCGCCCCAGCACACTGGGAGGCAGGGATCATGCCAGCCCGGCTTCCTTCTGAATTCCCAGCACACAGCATGTGCTCAATAAATATTTGTTGAAGAAATGAGCAAATGAGATGGTGACCAGGACCTGAGCCTCCTGGGTTCTGAGTGTTCTTGAGGATGGGTGGAAGCCCAGCAGTCCACGAAGCACCCCACCAACTTACCCTTTGCTTCTTGTTTTCATATCTTGCCTGGACCAGCATATTTATTTATTTTTGCATATGGTCTTAATACATTTCTGCTGAGCGAACAGCAGTATCTGTAACTCCAGCCAGTGGCTCAAGGAGCTTGTAGGAATGGAAAATTTCCTTTCTCTGTGTTACGGTTTGTTTTTACATTGCACTGATTTTTAACTCCTGACCCCTTGGCTCTACCGGTGTACAATGGTCTCCATTATTAGAGGAGAGATCCAGTAGCCTTCTCAAATGTGAAAGACCATCCAGTCGATCAAAAGTCAGGGTTCCAAGCTCCATCTGGCAACACCCCAGAGGATCCCATGTTCAAATCATCCGAACAACTGCTGTTGGAAAGCGCTTCAACTTCACTGTGTTCCTACACTGATTTCTAATGGGAGTTGTGGACGAGATCACAAATGAGCAGCAGCCGCTACACGCTCTACTATGGTAGACGCCCTCAGCGTAGACAATGATGGCATCATAATTGTCCATACAACCCTGAGAAAAAGTTTGAGACGCCATCTTTCATCTGAGCTCTCCGTTCCCTCACAACCGATGGCTCCTGTCCGCAGAACATGGAACACTCACATTTGCTGTTCACAAACTTGCTGGGGAGAGAAACCTTGTACAGCTCAGGTCTTGAAGTGCCTTAGTCACAAGGAAATTGTTCGCTGTTATCTGGTGTCCCATCCCTGTTTCTTTGCTCCTGTCACAATGTCAGAGTGTAGACCTGGATCCAAGTTTTTGGGAGGAGTGAATGGATACCTGGCTATTCTCCCAAAGAGGTTTTTTGTTTGGTTTGTTTGTTTGTTCGTTTCTTTGGGTTTTTGATTGTTTATTTTTGTTTTTTGTTTTTGTTTTTTTTGTTTTTTGTTTTTGTTTTTTGTTTTTTGTTTGTTTTACTTCCTGGCACTTCCTGGTAAATGAAGAGACTCGAATTTACAACCCAGCCACCCAGTTCCAAGTTCAATGGCCTTTCCTCTCTGAAGCCCATGAGTGGAGCTCTAGAGGAGAAGGTTGAGGACAGCGAGGATCAGAGTTCTATGTGGATGGCGGACACAGAGTGAGGCCTTTGGGTCTCTTCAGGAGAAAGAAAGTTAGCATAAAAAAAGTCAAGCAGTGCCCACTCAAGCTGCAGGAAGTACAGATAATGAACACAAGTAAAGGAGCCGCGAGGGAGGCCTGGGATTTTCTTCTTGGCCCAGCTACAACCCCATAAACCAGAAAGAACCCCAAAACTCAAGTAACTTGGGTACACCCCTGAAATGGCAACCAGTCCAGTATAAAACCAGGGGAGGTTTATAGTCCTCAGGATGTTTAAAGAAGCAAAAGTCCCGAGAATCCACATTCCAGGCCCGTTAAAGAAAGGTTATTTAAATATATTTAACATTTCTTTATTAAAAGCAAACAGGGAGGATATGAGCTCCCTCGAAACTTTCCAAGGAAAGAACGTTCTGGCATTCTATGTGGAGAAATGATTGCCTTGTGTGGGAACCAAAGGCTTGTTTCACACTAAAGGTGGCCACACGTGGCATGTTTTTCTTACAGAACCATGGGCAGATGGAAGAGCTTTTCATTAAAATTGTAACTGGATTTCTCTTGTGGCTTCATTGCTATCCCAGCTAGGAAGAAGTTGGTGTTAATTCTCAGAACAGAATTGCCTAGAGGACGCCCTGTTGGGTGGGCGGAGCTTCCTAGAGCCCCTCCAACTACTATAAGGATGTCAGGGGATTCTCTCCTCCCTAAGAGATAGTTTCCCTGGGGGCTTTTGAGGCCTGAGTTAGAAGTACTAAAGGACACTCTCGGCCAAGCTCTTTTTCTCCATACCCGGGCTGTAGTCAACCCTCGGAGAGTCTCAGGTGTGTGAGGATGGACAACTTATAACCCAGACAGCCAACTTCCGTTAACATTTCTGTAGATAGAGCTCCTTTGGACACTCCTATGGCCCCAGAGTGAATGTGATAGCAAAGTGGAACACCTCATAGACGGAACCTAGGGAAAATTCCTGTGCAGGCCTAGGGAGCCAGCTCAAGATCATTGGAACAGAGTCTAGCTCCACACCAACCTTGAAAGGCTCAGGTTCTGGTTACACCCATCTCCTGAGTCCACAACCTCTTAAACCACTAGAGAACAACCAAAAGGAGACTCTCTGAGGTGCTGTATCCTAGGCAAGGCTCTGATGATATAGATCCGAGTTAGCACAAATTATCTTTAGGTAAATTTGGTAATTACCCCAAAGCCCAAGATCCTTGCACAGGATTTGTCATCTTCTCAGACCCTGTGTCCCAGACCTTCCCTCTGGTTCACCTCCAGCTCTGCATTACTTCAGTTCACTGCACAAATGTAAAATGCTCCTGCTTCAAAGATGTTTGGAGAGAACACTGAGAAAAAATTCATTGGCAGGGCATTAACCATCAACTTTATATCTCAGTTTCCTCTCCCACTGAAGAACAAGACAATTCCCACAGCTGTCATCTAAAAGAAGTTTGCAGATAATGGTTTAGAGTTTAAACCTTCCCTTGGGAGACTACTCTCCAGGGAAGATGATAAATCAAAACCCAATAAAAATTCTGTGGAGCAAAATGTTCTCTTTATACACATGTACCACACACACACACACACACACACACACTTCAGTGCACATGTATCAGTGCACAATCACATGCATCACTGGGGTGTAACACACTCCAGTTGAGCTAAGTCACGTTAATGGCTGAAGATTTGCATGAAGCTCTCCCGGCTGTCCCTTCCTCTCTCTGAAAGCATCACTGTTACACTTCCCTTGGATATTAAAAGACCTGGATCTTAAGGAGTAGCTCTGCATCTTCAATCACTACTTATACTTAGATTCACTAACGTTTTATTCTTTGCAAAAACTATGCTGAAGTTGGCTTCTTTTTTACACCATTTTTAGAATTCATAGACTGAGATAAAGAGACATAGTGGCTGCCCAGGGACAGCCACTATTAAGGGTTGGGGCATGATTCAAACACAGCACACATGACTGTAATGGCTGTGTTAATTCCCATTGATTCATTCATGGGAATTCATCAGACCCCAGAATTGCTTACATTGTGGCTTAGGAAAACTCTATTGCCTCTGAGTGTGCTCCCTAGATGCTATCTTTCACCTCAAAAGACTATACCCCATTGGGTGCTATGATTTCACTATGGTTTGACTATGTTTCCCAAAGGTTCATTGCTGGAAACTTGGTCCTCAGTACAGCAGTGTTGGGATGTGGCAGGACCTTTGAAGAGGTGGAATCTAATATAAGTGAATTAGGTCACTAGAGGTTCTGCCCCTGGAAGAAGTGATGAGGTTCTCACTGGACTCCAGTATCTATCTATCTATCTATCTATCTATCTATCTATCTATCTATCTATCTATCTATCTGTCTGTCTGTCTGTCTATCTATCCATCCTTCTATCTATCCATCCTATCTATCTATCCATCCATCTTCCTATCTATATATCTATCTATCTATCCATCCTATCTATCTATCATCTATCTATCTATCTATCTATCTATCTATCTATCTATCTATCTATCTATCTATCTACCTACCTATCTATCTATCTATCTATCTATCTATCTATCTATCTATCTATCTATTCATCTGTCCATCTATCCATTCATCCATCCATCCATCCATCTATCCCTGTATTGTCATGTGATCCCTCACACACATGTTCCCATCATGATCCCATCAGCCATGAAGTCCTTACCAGAGGTCAAATAAGTGGAGCCACCTGATCTTAACCTTTCAGCCTCCAAAACAGTAAGCTTTAGATATTTTGTTATAGAAACAGAACACTAACACTAAACTATTACAATGCGTTATACATGTACAGGGTCCACTCCATCTCACTCTATAGCTGTTGCTGAGACCAGTCAAGTTTAGGTCAGCTGAGCCTCATCTCACTTGCTCACACACAGGTAAGAAATAAATGTGTGTGTGTGTGTGTGTGTGTGTGTGTGTGTGTGTGTATTTTTATTCTTCTCTCACACAATACATCTTAACGGAAGTTTCCCCTCCCTCCACTCCTCCTATTTTACCACCACCTCCTCCTCTCTCCCCTCAGATCCCTTCCTCTTCTGTTCCCCTTCAGAACAGAGCAGGCCTCCCAGGGACATCAACCCAACAAGCATAAAAAGTCACAATGAGACTAGGCACAAACCCTCATATCAAGTCTAGATAAGGCAAACCGGTAGGAAGACAAGAGTCTCAAGAGCAGGAAAAAGAATCGAAGATACTCCCACTCCCCTGATAGGCATCCCACAAGAACACCAGGCTACACAACCATAACACATATGCAGAGGACCTAGCACAGACCCATGCAGGCTCTGTGATTGTCACTTCAGTCTCTGTGAGCCCCTATGAGCTCTGCTTAGTTGATGCTGTGGACCGTGTTCTCCTTGACCCTTCTGGCTCCTACATTTCTTGCTCCCTCTCTTCTATGGGGTTCCCCAGACTCTGCCTAATATTTGTCTGTGGGTCTCTGCATCTGCTCCCATCAGTTGCTTGGTGAAGCCTCTCTGATGATGATTGGACAAGGCACCGATCCATGGGTATAGCAGAATATCATTAGGAATAAACATGTATTTTTACAACATTAGGTCTTGGGATGATTGTTGCAGTTTTGTTTCTTTGTAAAGGCACATGTTCTATCTCCCAGCTCATCACAAGCCACGGTTTAACCCTATGTTGTTCACAGAACAACATGCATCCCCAGCAAGCTCTCTTGCTGTTTAACACTTAACTGGAATGTTGATGTCACACACTGTAGATTTCCTATTGCATTCCACATCAAGTACTGACATTTGTGTTAGTCAGTGCTATTCTTTTAAATGTAGCAATAAACCAGCCCTGAGTCTTGGTGGTTTACAACAACATCCTTTTACTTCACACTGACCTTTACATTGGCTGCTGCTCTTTTCCATGGGCCTTCTTCAATCTGAGATCCACACCAAAGGAAAATCCCCTCCTGCCACATACTTTTTTTTTTCCAAAGAAGAAAAAGAGAGACATAACTTGGCGTTGGCTTTTATAGCTTCTATCCTGTGTAGCCTTCATCATTTCTGCTCACTTCTGGGGAAGATACAAGTCGAAAAGCCACATCTGATCCTATCGAATCCTGCCGGACAGGTGGAGATGAGTTGGGAAGCGTAAGGCCACATCCCTGCCAATGGCAACCTCTTCCTGATCACTCAAGAAGATCAAAATGCCATCTACTGAGAATCATTACAAACAGAGGCATACAGATGAATGCTTTCAGGGCAATATCCCGTTTGCCACACTGTTTAACAAGTCCTTTGGGAGCAGGAATTGTCTCCTATCCAATTCTGTTTCCTCAGAACAGTCCCTATATAGTATTCAGTAAGCTTGTTTTAAAAGGGATGCTGAATATTAAGACATGAAACTTAGTTATGAGAACCAAAGCACAGGAGGAGACAGCTATGGAACACAGAAGCCAGATTTATAATCAAGGTGTATAGCTACACTAAAGACACAAGAAGGAATGCACAGCATACAGCTGCATCTTCAACTCTAAAGTTTTAGAGACATGTTCTGGATGGAGATATAAATCCAACGGTCACTAGTATATAGATGGTGTTGGACACCCTAAGTCTTGTTGACATCACCAAGGGAGGCAAAGGAGAAAGATAAGTTGGTCATGATGGGTTCCCCATTTCCTGTGTCTCCATTCTTTACCTGTCCAAAGACTGTAAATCAAGACCTCAGGTGTCTACTTGCAGTAATAGATCTTGGATGGGTCTCCTGAGAGGCAAGCTTGCGTAATGGAATGAGAGTGTGTAGTCAGCCTTGGCGCTATGGAGTGATGGACTTTATTCCCTAGACTTAGTTCTGCGCAGAGCTGTGTCGCATTCTTAGGGAGACTGTTAGAGGAAACTTCCTCTCCCCCAGGATCCTGCTGTGTGCATCGTCCCTACCATATGGTCGCCACTCCCTCTTCTGCTTCCCCATTTATCATGTCTGTACAAGGTTGAGTTTATATTGAATGAGTAATAGGGGCCAGGCACAGTGACACATGCTTTGCATGCGCTATCTCATTCTATCCCCAGCATGACCCCGACAAGAAGACAGTGATTCCATACACAGATGTCATATCTTCAGTCCAAAGAGGTTTGGTGCTATGCTCAAAGTTCCAGCCAGTAAGAATACAACTATGGAATTTGAGTACCTCTCAAGAAAGAGTTCAAGTGCCCCATCGACTTTCCTCAAACACTGGAATCTTTGTGAGCTTCTTCTCCTGGAAGAATATAGTCATACTTTGCAGATGAAAAAAAAAACAAAACACTCATTATATTCATGTTCATGTGCAGACATACGTGTATTTGAAATGGAAGGAAGGCAGGGCTGGGGAGATGGTGGCCCAGTCACTTTAATGCTTGCTACTCAAGCATGAGGAAGCTGAGTTCAAGCCCCAGCACCACATACAAAGCTAGTGTTGCCAGCTTGTGTCTATAACCCCCGAGCCAGGGAGATGAGGACAGGAGGATTCTGAGAGCTCATTGGCCAGTTAATCTAGCTGAATTGGTGACCTCTAGGTTCAGTGAGAGATTCTGTCTCAAGAAAAATAGGGTGGAAAACAATGGAGAAAGACATCCATTGTCAACTTCTAGTTTTCATGCACACAAGCAGGCATACACACACACACACACACTAACACACGCACGCACGCACGCACGCACACTTAAATGCAATACACAATTCTCCACATCACATATGGTATGATAATTACTATAATCTAATCAACTAAGGGTTCCCAGCTCCCCAGGGATGGCAGGAACTTGGCACACATTCTCTTACCTACCGTCTCTTCTGTCACGTCACCCAGCCAAGCACCGTAGCCTGCTTCAGCCAGAATGAATACCAGAATCTGATGTCTAATAAGGAGCGGCGGTCCCGGGTGACCTAGGGAAAAATAGGGCTGCTTTCCCAGAGGTCTCCAAGGCTATAAACGATTTGAGCTTGTATACAAGTTAGCACTCCACTCTTCTTAGAGGGATGACATATACCCTGCTGTGGATTTGCTTACCCCAGATACTTATATGCCAAATATAAATGTGATGGTTATTAGGTTGTGAGGAGAGAGTGCTCATGATTGGATTAGCACCTTTTTAAGAAGAAAAGGGAAAGGATTTGCTTCCTCTCTCTGCCCTGGACCACATGAGGAAGAGATTACCTGCCACACAACCACCAATCTGTCTGTCACCCTCATCCCACATGTCTGGTTCCCAGAACTGTAAGAACTCAGTGTCTGTTGTTCAAGCCACTTGGTCCCTTTTGTTATAGGGGCATGAACTGACTGAGACACACAGTCACATACATATGGGACATGCATAGTAAGAAGAATATGATTATTCCTTTATAACCGCTGAATGCATTCTAAGTTGCCAGACTTCCTTCCCATGTATTATTCCATTTGCTCTTTATAATGATTGTCTGTGTTTCAGAGATGAAGTAACTAAGGCTGAGAAAATTTAAATATTTGGTGAAAATTACACATCGAGTACATATCAGAGCTGGAAAATAACATTCAGGTTCGAATCTAGTGCTCGTAAAAAGCACTGCTGACCTCACCAAGTTCAAAAGTCCCTCTTAGTCTTTGGGAAGATCTCACTCTGTCCCTCATCACCCAGGACCTCAGCTCCTTAATAGGATCTGAATCCTGCTATTCACTCTTGCGAGGCTAGGCTGCTGGGCTTGGCTGCCTGAAGCCTGAAGGAGTGGGTGGTAGCACGAGAATGTGTTTGCTCTGCAGCTCCTGCCGTCCCTGGAGAGCTGGCATTTTTGAAAAGAATGCTGGGTTCTCAGAAACACTACTGATAATGAGCTTGCTCATTTTTAAAATGCTGTAACCAGATATTTTAGGGAAACAGACCTGCTTCCAAGAGGGCAGCTGTGGTGTCTGGGTTGCAGGTTTGAGGTCATTGCTTAGGATGGGCTTTCAGCTGGCCTTGTCGACCTGTCAGAGCTGCAGGGAAACAGAATACTCGAGCCCTTGTCCTTTGCCCAGAAATCTCTGGGCTCCTTGGAGCAACTGTGACAATTCTCGAACCTGGTGTCAACCAAAGTGGACTTTTCAGCCCTTCCTGGGGCTCTGGGAAGAGTGGAGTAGGCATGGAGGTGTGCGCATGCATGTTCATGTGTTTCAAATCAAAAGGAAAGAGCTCAGGAACTACTTGGAACCCCCCTCTAGCCTGTCAGGTACGGAGCACAATAAAAATGAATGTGGACTGTGGAAGGAAGTCTGGGCCACGGGAAATAGAGTGGCACAGAGCCTTTTTCCAAACTTAGTGAGAATGCAATTCTCCCAAGACTCAGAGGGTTCTGCAGAGTAACGTGCAGACACTCACCACAGACAGGTTCCTGACTCTGTTTAGATAGCCACAGTCAGAAGCCGGTGAGCCATCAGCAGGTCATCATGGCCAGGCCCCAGTCTCCTGGTCCACTTCATACTCCCATTTTCTTACTGTGGGATGAGAAAGAAAGTGGTTGTTTACTATATCTAATTCTGCTCTATTTGTTTCCCTTAGTTAATCATAGAGACTACAGTATGCTATAGCTAACACAAGAGACTATTAAGCACAGGTCTAAGTACGGGAGACATATTTACTTACATTTAACTCTCACGGTAGTCCCTACAAAAGGCTGTGGCAAATAGCCTAGTTTTATGGACCAGGACACATAGGCCCAGGAAGGATGCTTGGCTTCTAAGTAAAGGAGATGGGATTCTATCCCAGTTAACTCCAGAGACTTTCTCATTACCTTAAGACAAGCTTCCAGCCTGCATCCAAATGAGGTTCTACTTGGACCCATACTAAAGTTGTTTAAACATATCAATTTCTAGATACATTCTCTAGTACCCAACCTCCACATCATCTTTGATACCTGACTACCTGCAATTGATCTATCAAAATACCACCATCTCCTCCTCATGAACACATTTGCCCAGAGAGCAGCGCAGAGTTCAGATACTTCCTGGAGTCCCCGCCTCATTCTGTGCTCTCTACCTGAGTTGTAACACCCATCACCCCTGACTGATTACCTGCATCCTTGTGCTCTGTGAATTCCTGCAGACCACATTCCTTATACTCTGTCTTCAGATCTGCCTTCCATCCTTGGCACACAGCAGATTCTCCACAAACAATGCTTAGTGAGTGAAGGATTCACGTTCATAAATCTACTGCCTACAGAGTGTCTCAGGGTTTTAGAGAGGCCAAGCTATGTAGATCCCTTTGTAAAGCACCCTAAATAGACTACAACTCATAGAATAATTAAAATACCTGATTTAAACCCATTCTTTTCTCTTATTTTAGTTTTCCAGTTTTGACAGATTTGTTTTTTTTAAATACTGGGACATAGTAGTTAGGCCCATAACAAACAGAACTGATGTTAAATGTGTAGAAAAAAGAACTGGGATAGACTGTGGGCCACACCAAGGTGCCTGCATGGAGAATTGTGTCATGGAACATGCTACATGCTCAAGTGTACGTGAACACTGAGCCACTATAGAAATAGACTACACATATCAACTCTATCTAGTAAAATCTGGATGGGTTGGTAGATAGCAGGATACAGATGTTTCTATTTAGCATAATAATAAATGAATTTGTTCACATTGGGGTCTCATTGTTTGTTAAGTGTATTAATATCTATGTTTGGGTGGGATGTTTATTTGAAAATGTTTGTTGACTTTTGCAGCTCACTCTGGTCTTTTTATTATTTGTAATAGTTTTACTCTATGGCTCCATGCTGCCTGTTTTTACCTTGACTTGTCCATGTGTAGAGTTTGTGTATCCACAAGGAGAGGGGCCAAGGGAAGGGACCCAAATACAGACAGTTGTCCTCTCATTCTTTCTAGAAGCAGGAAATTAAGATAGAAAGTGTGTGTGTGTGTGTGTGTGTGTGTGTCTGTCTGTCTGTCTGTCTGTCTGTCTGTCTCCCTCTGTGTGTGTGTGTCTGTCTCTCTCTCCCTCTGTGTGTGTCTGTCTCTCTTTCTCTGTCTGTCTGTCTATCTGTCTGTCTCTGTCTCTGTCTGTGTGTGTGTGTGTGTGTGTGTGTGTGTGTGTGTGTGTGTGTGTGTAGACAAAGAAGAAAAGCCCTGGTTCTGCCTCTCTGGCCCTGAAAATCCTGTCTGGAATATAGCTGGCATGCACGCACTTAGCCACTCAGCCTCATGACCTTGGCTAGTACCCACAATCTAAACTGCATCTGTGGCATCCAAATTGCTAATTTGCTGCTAGGCTGGTTGTGGACAGAGCAGGTAGGAATTAAAAGATGGGAAGGGAAAAAAAATTACCCAAACTACAAAAGTTCAATTTTTTTTTTTTTTTTTTTGCCAGGTGGCATCCAAATCACCCAGCAGCTTTACTTGATACTTTGAAGTCTCCAGCCAAATAGTTCCAAATCTGTAAGATTTACCCTGCTGTCTCCAAAAACAAAAACTGACCTTGTTCTTTGAGTCAGTCTCAGTGGCATTTCAGGATGACAGATGAGGGAGGCAGCAAAAATGTTATGAGGTGGCCTGGACCTCCTTGGGAAGCCTTTGTTATGGTTGGCTCACAGGAGCTAGCTCCGAAAGATCCTCTCTCTCTCTCTCTCTCTCTCTCTCTCTCTCTCTCTCTCTCTCTCTCCACACACACACACACACACACACACACACACACACACATAAACACATATATGTGTCTATGTGTATGCATGTATACATATGCATATGTATACATGTATGGATGGATATATATATCTATACATATGTTTATTTTCTTTTTAAGTATTATTCTATCTTGCATCAATTTCTCCCGACCGAACATCTGTTGAGTCTTCCATTGTGTGTAACAAAAGCCTTCCTAGAACAGCAGTTGCTGATTTGACTTTCCAGTCTGTGTTCCTCCAGCGCCGTAGCTGAACTTTGCCGGTTACCCTCAGACTGGGCAGATTGAAATAATGATGGTGGAGGTGAAATTCTGGATGTGTCTTGAAAGTGAAGCCTTCTAACAGAAATGGTGGACTCTAGAAAGAAAAATCATCTGATTTTATACAATCTTAGGACCTCTCACTCCTGGGGGGGGGGGGAGTGCCGTTATGCTGGCTGCTGAGATCTCTGGGACCTGTTACACATGTCAGGCTCCTCTGCCTTCCCTCACGCTTGCTTCCCCTTTCTCAAGAGCTTTTCCTGACGCCCCCCCCCCCACCTGATCCTAGAAGGTTTTATTTTCATTTGCATTTGACTATTGTTTAATATCAACTATTGAAAGTATCCAGCAAACAACCAAAAATAGTGGTTAACAGGAGGTGAAGGATGACAGAGAATGAGATAATCAAGGGTGACGTAAGTGTCTGAAGAGTTGAGACAAGAAACTCATCCCTTCCTCTACACTCCGCTCTCCTTTTCTTCATATCAAAACAGCAAGACTCCAGTTGTGGTCCAGATGTGCACATCTTTCTCTAGGTGTGCTGTCACTCAACTTGCCAAACCTTTACCAGGCTGAGATGTTCACGACGGTTATGCGGCCCTGCTAGTGCAGAGAAAAACACTCACTTATACACAGTCTGGACACACATCTGCACTCTGTCTCAAAAGTGTGTGTGGATTCTCACGGCAACCATGAGTGGCCTTAATCTGTGTACCATTTCTGCAAAGAGAGGAATGCTCCTCTTGTATTACCATGGAAGTATAATCTACCCTTCTTTCCTTTCCTTCTATTACACAAAGGAAAGGCTTAGTAATCTGTTTCTTAATTTTGGAAGCGCAGTTTAAGAACTTTCAGGAAAGAAACATCTATTGAGAGCTTCAAAATTAAAGTTAAAAGCATATATATCCATGGTCTGCCTCACCATAGCAGACTTGCCCACGCTGCTCACAGATACAATTTCTCTAGTGCCTTTTTGTCTTAGGATGGAATGGACACCATTTATTCATTACCAGACAAAATCTTAGTCACTTTCAATTCAAGCAAATTTTTTTCACTTTCAACTTCAGTAAGAAAACTTTACTGGGAACACATGGTGCGTATTTATGAGGTCCAGAACATTTAACCAACCATGTCATTATAGTTCATCGTTAACTCATGAAGTGAATTAATCCATAGCTGCCATCAAGTCCAATTTGGGCCCGAGCCTCCTAGTAGCTAATGCAAAACAAAACAAAACCAGCTACAAAATACAAATTATGATAAAGAAGGAGGCACAGCATTTCGAAAGGACAACAGTGAAATGGCTCACTTAAATAGCACGGGGTGCAGAGGGCAGAGAAAGGTCTGGAAGCAATCACCTACAGCCGGGACTGTGACATTTCACAGGGCGTGTTCTTCACTAAAAGTCAAGAGCATCATATTAAAATACAGTTCAGTAAACAGAGCAAAACAGACCTTAAGGGATGCAGTTGGACCCAAGGATGAAGGGAGGCGGCCTAGATTGTGCCGTGTGATACAGCAACACATTCCACGCATGACTTGGAATGTGAGTACTCCGCACAGGGGTAGTAGCCTGTAAGCATCTGAAACAAATTCTGAAGCTTTCGTACGATAACCGAAAGGAGGAAATAATAGATAAATGTTGAGATAATAGTATGTTAGGTGTGTTGGGATAAATAAAACATTAACTTCACTTGATTGTGTGTGTGTATGTGTGTGTGTGTGTGTGTGTGTGTGTGTGTGTGTGTGTGTACCCACTAGAAGATTCTAAATCATACATCTAGCTCATGGTTGGGTCTTGAATGATGTGACTACTAGATGACATCAGCCCTATTCTCCTTGAACTGTTGACCTCTCTCCTTGCGCATCATCCTCATCTGTGACCAGAAGGACCCTAACATCCTTTTCCGAGGATTAAATGCACTGATCTGAATGAAATGCCTAACACAGTGGCTCACACCTCAAAGCCCAGCATCTCCTCCTATGCCCAAAAACCTTCCTTGGGAGCTGACAGTGGGTATATTCTAGTTCCTAAAACAGCCTGGCTACCAGGCTAGACGATCTACCTGTAACAGACCCACCATTCCCTGAGGCCCATGCTGTTTCCTCTGCTTCAAGGGAGTTCAATGCCCTGTGGTTTGAGTGTCTTGGCCTGGCCACCCCAGCCCTTGTGGGATAACTAGCAGAATGATGCGGAGCGGATACTGTTTATAGAAGACAGGGTCGCACCCGGCTCGCACCCGGCTCGCGGACTTTGTTTAAAATTCTTTTTGTAACCACATGGTGCTCTGTTTGGGTTTTCTGCACTCATTAAATAAATATCTGGAGACTCTTCATGAATCATCACAGATATGTGTGACCAAGGTTGTAAGATAATAACCCATACCCTGGGATTAAATTCAGCAGATTCCCAAGCCAGCTTTTAGTGGGCATCTAAGGACAGTCAAGAAGTTGGGGTACAGCTCTTCCCAACCAGGGGAAGGGAAAGAGATAATGTTATAGTTTCCTATAGGATTCCTGCTCACACGCTTTTCATACAGACTTCTAAGGGATCAGTGAGAAGGCACAGGGCAAAGACAAGCAAAACACTAAGATACATTAGAACAGAGCAGAGGGGAACGAGGCCATCCCACTAACCTGAAATGTGCTGAGACTCAGTGTCATGCTCGGACCAAGCATGTGTCAATGGTTTCTGAAGAGGATTGTCAGGATAATTGGGTGTTTTATTTTAGTGAAATGCTGACGACGTAGGAGGATTCGTGGCTCTAAGTCTGACCCTCAGCAAATGTAACTCACTTTCCAAGTTTCCTTATGAGAGAGCAGAGACAGAACTAGGAAAGAGAATATTTGAAGTTGGATGTCTTTTCTTTTAATTAACAGACTTTAATGTTCAGAGTCGTTTCAAGTTTGTGGGAGGTGGAGAAGAACAGAATATGCAGAGAATCCTTACACACCACACAAATGCAGAAGGGGAGGGAGGGAAGAAGGGAGAGAGAAAGAAAGAGAGAGAGAGCTCTCTCTACTTTTGCATTTCACGTCTTTGGCTGCACTTGTGATGTGTTTGCTGTAATCACAGTGGCGATGTTGATGTGTCCTTAGCTGACGTCCACAGTTTACACTGGGGACTCACTCTTTGTGTGTGCCATCTCTGAGTTTTGGCAAATGCACATGGTCACTTCCCCACCCTGCTGATGGCACATGGAGCAGTCCCACTGTGCTCAAAGCTCTCTGTGCTCAGGCGATTCGTTTCACAGCCCCCGGCAGCTACTGATTGTTTCATGTCTCTATACTTCTGCCCGGTCCACCATGTCTACTGCGAGAAGTGTACATACAGTATGCAGCCTTTTCAGACAGGCCCAACAAAATCTGCTAAAGGCCCCTCCGTGTGGACTCTTTAAAACCATCAAGAAAGCCGGGCGGTGGTGGCGCACGCCTTTAATCCCAGCACTCGGGAGGCAGAGCCAGGTGGATCTCTGTGAGTTCGAGGCCAGCCTGGGCTACCAAGTGAGTTCCAGGAAAGGTGCAAAGCTACACAGAGAAACCCTGTCTCGAAAAACCAAAAAAAAAAAAAAAAAAAAAAAAACCATCAAGAAAATAGTGTCTTTTATGAGAGACAAGAGCAAATAAAAAGCACATTTTAGGCTCAGCAGTCGGTTTTGCTACCTAGTATCAGAGAGAATGACAGAGAGAGACATAAAGGAGAGAATTGATAAGATAAGAGGACTGATGCTTGTGTGAACAGGAAGGCATGGACACACACACATTCACGTGCATGCTCGCACGCGCACGCTCGCACACACGATTACATGACCGCAATTCAGACATTATCACACCCTCATATTCACACTCAAGCACATAATCTCACACAACTCACACATACATTCACACAGAAATATGCTCATACACACATGCACACATTTTAAATTCACAAATACACCCACCCACATACATACACTCAAACACCCCCACATTCACATACTATCATACATTCAGACATGTACATACTGAAACATATATACACACAAAACTCTGAACTATTTGCTCATACTCATATACACATTCAAACACACACAATCTCACATTCACACAGTCACACACACACTCAGGCTCTCCCACACATGCACTCACACACACATTCACAAACACACCATGCACTCTCACAAGTATACATTCACACACTAACACATCCACCAACACACTTATACGTGATCATATGCACATGTATACGCACATGCTTGCACACAAGCTTGCTCACATACATGTATACACTCACTCATGCACACTCACATGTACATATATTTGCACCTTTGCACACTCACCCACACTCACACACCGTAAGAGGACAAATCTAACAGTGATGGTTATGGGTCAGCAGACTTTGACTTTATCAACAATAACTAAATAGTTGCTGGGGCTTTGTCCATTTCCTCCCCAAAAGACCATTGTTCTGTCATTTTAATCTATTGTTCATTATATTGCTTTCTCTTGTCTAGTTAAATTTCCAGTCATTGACTCCAAAGCATGACTATTCATTCAGCGAATCAAACTAATTGTTTTTCTAAATAACTCTTTTTTTTTCTCCATTGCCATCCTCTCTCAGGGGTCTGCAGACGAATTTCTAAGCAGTCTTATTAAATAAAGAACACAGAGCCAAATATAGGGGTGAAAGCCTTAGCGATCAGGGAAATAATGATAGCCACCAACCTTACCTCTCCAGCTCTGCAGCTACCAAAAGTGCGCTACTTCCCGTCTACCCGCGCCTTTATTGCCTTGCTGTTCTGCCCTCTCATTGGCTCTTAGCCCAGCTACCTCACTTCCTTGTTAGTGCCTGTCTGTACAGACCTCCAGGACTCTATGGTTGGTTCTGGAATTAAAGGCGTGTGTCACCACTCTTGGCTCTGTTCCCTAGTGTGACCTTGAACACACAAAGACTTTGCCTGCCAAGTGATCGGATTAAGGGCGTGTGCTACCTCTGCCTGACTTTTGTGTTTACCTTAAAATGGCTTGCTATTCCCTCTGATTTCCAGGCAAACTTTATTTATTAACATACAAATAAAATATCACCACAGGGGGGTCTGTATTCCGGTTCCTTTCATTAGGCGATCGTCCTATAAGGTAACGCCAGTCGTAATGGAGATGCCAGAGAGTAAAGCTGTGGCAGTAATACTTCCCCAAGCAGCCTCCCACTCAGGGTTCCCAGTTCTAGAGAATCCAGACCATAAAAGGTCAGCGGGAGGCAGGCAGGGAAGGAGAACTTGGGAGGGGCCGGCACAGTGGCAGCGGGCAGAGCTGCAGGCTCAAGTGTGAGACCTGTCTCCTCTCACTAGCTGCTGTCTGTCCTCAAGGACCACAATTCTCAGAAGAGGGTCACTGTAGGGACCATGTTCTGCTGATGGCGTCACCCAGGCGTGGCTTTAATACGAGACCCAGAAACATCACCTGCTGCTATCAATACTCAGGTCTCTGATGGCCACTCCAGGGGAAAAAAAATCTGATACACTTTGACAAAAAGTTTTAGTCCACTAACTTACACCTCCTTTGGAAAATACAATGGGCTTTAGGATGCAGGAAGAGGGGGGCTGTCCTTGGTCACTCTAGATCCTCTTAAGTTGATGGTATTAAACAGCAAAGATATAAGATAAATACATTTATATGATGCTGGCTATTGATTCTAGGCCCGGTCAAATTGCCCCCACTTCTTCAACTCACTGTCTCGGAGTAAAACCATGAGCTTCTACCATGTGATTGACCTCCACCTCTAAGCAAGCAGGGTGTGGTCTGAGAAACTCTTCTGAGGCTGGCCGTGGAGGCTGTCTACTTCTGAGTCATTTAAGCACAATCTGGCCAACATCCATGCTCTTCCTCCTGATAATAGCACCCTGATCTTTCTTTGGTGATCATTCAAGTAGTTCAGATGCAGTTAAATCTACATCCTGGTTGGAGAGAGAGTCATGTGACCCAGACTTAGCCTATGATTCAACCATTGTTTACTTCTGAGGTAGTTGCAAGACACACCAGGTTCATGAAATACAATCCCAAGCTTTGCTACTCTAGTGTGAAAGAAGGGCTCTTCTTGCACAGTTTCTGAATTTTGAAATGCGAGTCTGGGGTTGTTAAGACTCATTCTATTACCTCACAACCTGAGCCTGCCGGTGAGCAATAACAACAAAAGCTGAGGGGAATGACATGTGGGAGGCCATAATCACATAAAATATAAATATAGGAAGTGGTGTGAGACCTGAAAATCTATACCTTTTTAAAATTTTTTTAGGAAAAGAAGTTTGTCTGAAATTGGAGTGTAACTGGGTGCCCTGTATTTTCATTTGCTGAACATCACTATCTGAGCAGCAGGTAGCCTGGGCCTTTGAACTTCTGCATTCATCTACACCCCTGGACTTCTCAGCTACATAGATCACAGCCTTCCTGTCTAGGCATTAATCAGTTTGAGATGGGTTTCTCTCAGCTTGAGGAAAATAAAATGTCCCCAGTCATGTGGAAGTTCTACCATCTTCAAGAGCAGGGGGTGCTCTCTTGACAAAGAATGCAAGCCAGGAAAAGGTCAGAGGCTGGACAGGTAGGCAATAAGAGGACAACAGTTCTTGGCTGGCAGTCTGGGTCATGAAAGGCGCTTAATGAGAGTAATGCATGATAGCAGAAGGGAGCGGGAAAAGCCAGGGACAGGGAGGCCTGGCTTAGGATGCAAACCCTGGGAGCCACAGGCTATGTGGGTCAGGGGAAAGCAAGTGTGTTCATACCCGAGCAACCACATCTTCGGGTTTCTTTACAGACTGCTCCCCTGCCCTAAGGTCTGAGCTATTTACAGAGAACAAGAACAGATTCGAATCTCTAACACAAACTGCAAGTGATGGAAAGACGCCAAAGTGTTCTTACAGTTCGAGGGAGCAGAGGGGAGGGAGGGAGGAGAGGAAGGAAAGAGGTCCATTTCAGAGCAGCCTCTGTCAGCTGTCACCCCCAACTGGGGAAAGGACATTGAAGGCAATCTGGGTAGGACAGCAAAGAGACAAGGGTGTCTCTGGCACCTGGGAGTGAGCAATCTGATCCTGGGGCCCCTGAGTGGGGAGCTGGAGGACAAAGCTCTTGAGGGGTAGGAGGGTAAGGAGTCTTGTAGATTCCAGTTTCCCTACCCTGCCCTGTCTCCAGGAGCCAGCCAGTCACGTTGTCACCGTAAACAAACAAAAATGGGGAGGCCTGCCAGGACAAACGACAGGGGTATTTGCAAGCTGAAGGGTCAGGTTGGATGGGGCCACTGAAGATCCCTTTCCTGGCTTAGATTTCTGAAATATGCTCACAAGAGCTTTTATGAAACACCTTGTGTGTGCTGGGTTGAGGGTTTAGGCAGACCTTTAAATTCACTTGACAGTTGCTCTCTTGGCTTTCTTTGTAAAGGGCTTTGGAGATGTAAATCAAAGCTAATATCATCCTTATTTGGGGAACAAGAGTCTGGGCTGTGGGTTTCCCGAAGTGACACCGGACAGGGGTGTAGAGGAAGAAAGGACTGGAAGCCATCGCTAATCTCCAAATCCATCCTCTTCCTAAAAACCAGCATGCCCCTGTCAAAGCCTGTGTGACTATTCCCCACAGTTAACTACAACGGAATCAAGTTGTTGGTGCTTTCAAAAACCTGAATATTGTGGTGGTGAAGATGACTCGGAACAGTTGATAAAGAGGATGCTTTACAAAGAGCACCTAGCATCACACAGCACTTAGGGAAAATGTAAGTGTTGTAATGGAACATGTTATTACATTGAAGCCAATGTATAATGTAAAAATGTAATGTGTTGAACCCCATGCCTGAAAGAGGATGGAACTGCAATGGCTGGATCTTGTTGTTTAGTTTTGCTCTTTTGGGGGGCCCTGCCACCCAGCTCCCAAATAAATCACACCAGGAGGCTTATTCTTACTTATAAATGCCTGCCCTTAGCTTGACTTGTTTCTAGCCAGCTTTCCTTAAATTATCCCATCTACCTTTTGCTTCTGAGCTTTCCCTTTTCTATTCCTAAATATTTTCCTTTGTCTCTTAGTCCATGGCATGCCATGTAGCTGGGTGGCTGGCCCCTGGGTCCTCCTCCTTCTCTGGCTACTTCTTTTTTCCTTTCAGATTTCTCCTTTTATATATTCTCTCTGCCTGCCAGCCCCACCTATCCTTTCTCCTGCCTTGCTAGTTGCCATTCAGTTCTTTATTAGACCATCAGGGGTTTTAGACAGGCACAGCACAGCTTCACAGAGTTAAATAAATGCACCATAAACAAAAGTAACACACCTTAAAATAATGTTCTACAACAGCTAGATTATACATTAGCTGTAAATTCAGATACTTAAATGAAGTTATAAATATGATAAAGGAAATGATGACGATACCCAGGGATTACTATGGATACTGGACCAGGGACTGGAGAAAACTGAACTAGAGCCAAAGCTGGTATTTCCAGATGGACTTCCTGGAGGCCAGGGCATTTCTGTTATTTTGTTTTTGTATTTAATTGTGGCAAAATAAAATAAAACCACCCAGGATAAGATCATAACTTCCCAAGTGCAGTGTGGTTATTTTATTGGCTGGAGGCACCATGATGAAAAGCAGACCTTTAGAATTCAATCACCAGGCTCTGTACAACTTAATGGCCATGGGTTAACTCTCTCTCCCACCTCCAGCCACCAGCAACCACCGCTCAAATCTGTTTCCATCATCTCCACTATTTTAAATATACGAATGATCCTGACTTGTTCATGGGCACATAGCATTCACGTGTGACTCTTTGCTGTCTCCCTCAAACCAATTGTATCATCTTGTTGGCTTAATTAACTAATGAGCAGTATAAAAACCTCCTACATGTTTATCTTACAATGTCTACGGGTTGTTTTTTTTTTTTTTTTGCCCTCCGAAGATGAACTAAGAAGGACACGCTGCACATCAGGTTTCCCAGATGTTCATAATAATTAAGGCAGATATTTGTCAAAAGTATGAAAAGAACTTTTCTTCATGGTTACCAAATAGTCGTTTCCTCCACTCCTGGCCTCTGAAGGGAGCCCGTTCCTAGCCCTCCCATCCCTTCCTGCCGACCTGGTCACATGATCTTCATCTCTTTCCTGGCCAAATCAATTTTCTGTAAAAGCTGTTCCTTGTCCCCATTAACATGTAACCAAGAGATGTGTGTTGACTGGCTTCCTTCCCTGCAGAGATTTCTCCAGTGTGTTGCCAGGGAACAAAGCCTTCCCCTGCAGAAAATAATATCTAAAGGTTGAGATTTCTGGAAGAAAAAAAAAGAGTCACAGATCACTTTTTAGCAAAGACAATTTTAGGGGGCCTGACACTAAGTCCTCAATACAGTGACTCCCCAACCAAAATCCTTAAAAACAAAATAGTTGGGGAGACAACAGCACCAGTTACACAGAGCAGATTATTTATCCATAGAACAATTCCAAGTCAGGGCGAACAACCCCGAAGGAGAGGGTCTCTGCTGACAGCAGAATGTTGTTTGAGGTGCAAAGCTATATCTGGCACAGTCAAACAACAGACTCGTAGCAGAATGAACACTTGAGTACACAAAGTGAAGAAGACCAACACCCTGCTCTGCACTGGGCAGCTTTGGGCAGCGCTCAGTGTGGCAGAGCTACTGTGAAGAGCTGAAGGCAGGCAGCCCTAGCTTTCTGCTGCTCTCTGCTTTGGGAGGAAAGGGACTGGGCTTTCAGAATGCTCTGCTAACCTGGCTAGTTGCGACCTATCAACTCCAAGCCTTCCAAGTCTTCACACTGAGCACCAGGGTAGGGGAGAAGGAGAAGATAGATGGACGGTGCTTTCTAAGAACCGTCAGAGTAATGGGAAGGCTTGCATAGTTTAGCCTGTCCCTGGGCTACTGCTAATGTGACTTTCCTTCTGTATGTGGTAAGCTTTCTCTCTGCTCTAGAGCAGAACCAGGCCTTCGGATGTGGCGTCATTCACTGTGGGCCAGACTTGTCATCTTGCAGTCACCCAGATTGAATAGGAACAACTGATAACCGAGGAGACTTGGGCCACAACTCATCTGTGGTCTTAGATAAGCTGTAGCCACAAGAAGACTAAAGGCATCCGCGGTCCCCATCGAACAAGCTCCACATCTCCCTTTGCTGCCTTTGTCTTGCCATTGCCAGGCCTCACACAGACCTGGTGCAGGTCAGTCAGCCCACAGAAAAGAGCCAAGGATTTCTTTGATCAGAGATGCTTCCTCTACCACTCAGGACCTAGTGCTAGACATGCTGTCCATTTCAGAAGTCATTGGCCAGCCTTTGGAAAGGATTCTTCAGTTGACGGTTGCCATGTGATTCAGCCCATGCCCTTCCAGCCCTTTGTCCTCACATCAGCTTCTGAATATGGACAGAGTTAAGTGCTCCCTTGGGAACAGGTATGACTATACAGCGGTCATCTTCCAGAAGGTGACGTCATCCAAGCCCTTCAGACTGTGAAGAGTAAACAATGGCTGCATGATTGGGTCAGTGTCAGTAGAAACCAGGACACGAAGCTGGAGGCCGGGGCCAGGAACACCTCGGCCTGTTTGAATCACTCATCAGTTCCTGCTTCTAGAGCCTAGTCTGTTTACCTCACCATTAGTGATGAGTTCGTTTAGGGTGGTGAACAGAAACAAACACCATTTGCAAAGAATAATTTAAACATAATTGACACGATACAGAAAACAAAAATATAGTCATTATATGTAGTACATATTATTCACTGGTCCAGTGTGCTACATTACTGTCCTATTACCGTGTCCTACATTACCGTGCCCTTAAGGTGTAGATGAGATAAGTTCAGAAATGTGCCCACAAGTCCAGAGATCTGCCTGGTGCACAGACCACTTTCATCAGCACAACTGTTCCTCCCATGCTATTTACTTGGGTTGTTCACCCTGATACCTAACGTAACGCTCATTGGCTTTTGTTCTGGGTTCTCTGGGTTAAAAAGTCTTTGTGATAATTTACAAAGGAAAAAAATAAAGAATACAGTGTCCCCACACAAACTCTTGCACATCTATTCACACTCCAGTAAACGCCTCACCAACATGGAGTAAGTGATTCAGTGACAAGGGTGGGTGGCATTGGTGAGGAAGAACAGACAGGGATCTCACCCACAGGGCATTTCTACTCTGCCAGTCCCTACGCCTCTAGGCTCTTCCTTTCAAACATCATGCATTTTATAGAATGTGTCACCTGGACTGAGCCCCACACCGCTCTGTATTTCTCAAGCAAGCTGAAACAGTGGGTGTTTAATTACTGTTTTTTATCACTTCCTATATGTCAGCACTTTGAGAGGCGTTTTTAAATGCATTGGCTCACTCAGTTCATTCATATAAACATGCATGGTAGCATCCCCACTCTACTGATGTGACAGCTGAAACCAGCAGAATCCAGCCCTTGCAAACACCTGATTCGTGTTGAAGCCACTAACCACGGTATGAAAGGCAATGGATTCTTCGTCAGCTCTGTGTTTCGGTTAGCCACCAATCTATTTGACCTGAGCATCCCCTTGGTGCTGAGGGAAGAATCCATGCAACTGTGGTTCCCCAAGAAAGTTGCTCAGCATTTCTACGGCTCTCTTAACAAGGCTGATGTCACTCCTCTGGGTAGTGTTTTGAGGTATGTGAAAGCGCTGGATCACATATCATGCTAGGTACCTGTTATTTCACTGTGTACAGCCTAGGCATAAAGGAATGCCAGGGATCATTTAATAAAATTATATCACGTATTGAATGTACCCATCTTTATAACATTAGAACATCTAAGCATGCCTATGTGTAGCCACTCACTTCACTCTCATCACCACTAGAAGTTACTCTTTACGAGTTTCAGCAAGATTCAATGAGAAGACAGACCAGCACTTGGCACAAGGCCTGCTGTATATTATATACCCCAGATTATCTATTGCCTATTATAACTTAGTTCTTTGAGGTTTGTGGACAATGTGGTCCATTTCCTGCCACATGTTCAAAGATTTTCAAAGGATGGAGAGTCCTGGATTTTTTTTAAAAAGATTTTTATTTATTTTTATTTGTGTGTACGTATCTGTGTGTGCATTTGTGCAAGTGTGTGCTAGTGCACACAGAGACCAGAAGAAGACATTGGAGCTCCTGACACTAGAGTCACAGGCAGCTGTGAACTGCCTGGCATGGGTGCTAGAAACCAAACTCCTGTTTTCTGGAACTGTAGCAATAGCCATGAGCCACGAAGCCATCTTTCCATACTCTGGGTTTTCATAACATTTTTTCTTTCAATTTGGTTATCTCATATTTATTTATTTGTTTGTTTGTTTGTTTTACTTGCTTGTTTTTTGGTGAAAGGCAAAGCATGTTCTTTTGCACTGAGGTTGCCTTGTTTGATAATAGAGTGGTAGCCTGGTGTGATGATAGGGTCGTAGGTCTTTCTCCTACACTGGAACTCGGGGTGGCACAATGTTCATGGTTAGCAATACTGAGAAGGGGACAATGGAGATCCCTTGTGGCTCATGGCTGTCTTTGGGACATTAGTGAACAGCTTTGGAGAGCGATATCAGGTGCAGACAATGGGTCTGCGGGAAGAAGCATTCCCCCAGGAAGCCAGGAGACAGGCGTTAGAGCGTACAACTCCATCCACTGAGTCACTGAGAACATTTGGCTTCTCTGCCCTCTGTGTGAGCTCCAAAGGCTTCAAAATGGCTTGTATCTGTTCCCCTTATGAGAGCCATGAAAGCTTCACTACATGAAGTTGTAGGAACTTCTTGAGGAGATATAGGCTTGAGACACTTATTTCTAGTCAGTTTAAATACTTGGCTCATCTCAAAAGTTCAGAAAATCGTATATTACTTTTAACAGTTAACCTAAAAAGGAAATCAAAAGTACCCTGGAGAATGGACTTAGGAATCATTCCTTGGTGATCATCTGAACTGTTGGACACCGACCAGACTGTCTCCATCATGAGCATGACCAAGCCCAGGAGCTCCAGCCTTTGGGGACATCAGAAGACATTCCCTCAGGGCCCTCCCTTGTTACCATTCCTAGGGCGACAGGATGAGCTCAGTTGCAAAGCGGGTCATTTGAGTCCAGTATGAAGATGACCGCTGTCGTGGATGGGTGTGTGGACCCAGGCCAATGTAAATGTCTGGTAGGGTTGTTTCCAAGATGAGACGGCCTTTACACTAAGCAACAACTTTGTTGTGTTGTGCATGTTTCCTTCAGCAAAATCCTGAGGCAAGAATATAAGATTAATTATTTCTGTAGAAACTGGAGACATGACAAGAACCCACAAATTAAATACTGTACTGCAGTGAACAGAAGCTCTGAAAAGAGAAATGTAAGAAAAGCTCTCCCCTACACACATGTTGTATGTGTATGTGTGTGTTCATGTCTTTGCCTAGCTTTCTGCCATACATAAATACACCACCCACAACATCCAAGGAAACATTTATATAAAAACAAATGTTAGTTTAAATTGGGGGGAGGGGTAAAGAAGCCAAATTGGGGGGAAGCATCTAAAGGAGAGGACAGCTGTTGTCATGACACACTGCCAATTACCCACCTTGCCAAGGGGGACATGCTCAATGGACTGGGTAGGGTGGAAAGGATAGATGTGTGGTTGAATTATATCACCCCACATTTCAAGTGCTGATAGTCTCACCCCTAGTACTTCAGCATATTACCTTATTTGAAAACAGTGTTTATAGAGATAACTGGGTTCAGTGAGATCATTGGGGTAACCCTAACTCTCTAATATGACAGGTAAACTCACAATGGGTTGGATATGCAAGGAGGGATGAGAGTCAAAGGGACTTCTAAAGCTCGGGGCCGTCTACAAGGTAAAGACAACAGCCATGGTAGATTCTCCTCTCTTGGTCCTAGGAAGGAACTATCCAGCTAATAATTCAATCTCTACCTTCTGGATCTATGAGAAAATAGATTCCTGTCCCTGCCACCAGGTTTTAGTTGCTATGGAAACAATGTGTTTAGAAGCAGCAGCATCTTCCTAGCCTCTTCAGGAGTCAGGCTCCTGAGAATGTACAAGCCTCCTTTCTGTATTCTGGTCATAAATGCAAGTTGACAATATGTAAGTGGTAGCTGGTCTAAGAGTTCAGGCCTCTGTGAGCTCATTGAACAGTACTGAAGAATATGTTTTCAACACTGATTAACCCCCCAGCATGAGCTTCTTTTATCTAGGAAAATAGTGAACAGTGCAGGGCCCTAGAAGTCCGTGGGTTTTATTCCTTCACTGTGGGTCTGCCCTGTGTTCATTTGTATACCCATTATGGAACATTATCTCCTGACCAGCTATAAACTCTCAACAAAGGCAGCTTAGAAACATTCTGACTCACCCTCTCATGACATCAAGGGGATGAGGATGAGAAGAACAGAGGAGTTGGAAAGCCACTCTGTTGACTGATAAGCATGGCCTGTGTCCTAACTCCAAAGCTGGAGTTTTGTGTGGTATACCATATTGGCTTCTTTCTATAGAGAAACAATTCTTATAGGGTGGTTATTTAATTTTGATTTTTAAGACAAAGTCTCACTGTGTAGCTCATATTGGCCTCAAACTCATGACAATCCTCTAGCCTGAATTTGTGCCTGCTCCCTTTTAAATGTCTCCTTGGTGCTCAGGATTGAACTCAGGGCTTTGCATATGCCAGGCAAACACTCCACCACTAAGTTGTATCTCCAGCCCTGGAAGCGATTTTTAATGTGAGAATTCTAATGGTGCTCCCCTTGCTCTGCAGAGTTCTCCTGCACGGAATGAGCTTTGAGGTCACCTGACTTCTTTGTAATATCTGTGCAAGTGGTTTGCCAGTTCCAATCCAACACTTACAAGGATAGGAAACTTCCTTCTTTCTTTCAGACAGCTCCAATGATTTCAAATTCCTTGACACCCACCCAGAAAACCACGCCAGACTGTTGAAGGTAAGGATATGTGTTTTCAGTTATCCAATGTAAGCTGCTGCCCAGGGATTGTCCTTAGTCCTCCAAAGTCTCTGTGATGAGTACAATGATGCCATTGGTTCAGATGGCACCTCATTTCTAATGGGGATCATAGTAATACAAGCTCCTTTCTGGGTGGTGGGGCTTGGTTCCCAGTTCAGAGAACACTACAGTTGTCTGGTCTTTTGGACGGAAAAGCTTGAAGAGAGTGATGGGGCAGCGACCTCAATTGAAAAGAATTGGTAGTATCTCTGCATTGAAGAACTGTTTCCTCAAAGAGAAGCCGGTGCATATCTCTCTCTCTCTCTCTCTCTCTCTCTCTCTCTCTCTCTCTCTCTCTCTCTCTCTGTGTGTGTGTGTAAGTCAGATGACCTGCTTTGGTTTTTCCACTTGCTGGATGATGCTCCTGTTCCTTACCACTGTTGCCCAAGCAAGCACTGTGGCAAGGGACACACCAGGAGGAGAATGGGTTAACATCCTCCTACAGCTCTTTTATCTGAGATCCCCTTTGGGCATCATGTTCCCGCAGATCTAAGCAAGAAGACTGAAGTTAGCAGGACAGTTCAACCCCAAGTGATACACCTTCTAAAGGTCTACAGTCCAAAGATACACACTGCCACCCACCAACACTTTCTCAGTCAGAGGCCATTCTCAGGAGATGAGTTAGAAATAACTGGGATGGAAACAATTTTCTTCTCTGGACAGAGCTGGTTTAGACTTGAACAATAAAGACCTGCTCCCACATGTGGGCCGATCGTTCTAACTCAGCCATGCTCCTGTCCTTTAGTCCTCTAAGTTCTGTGAAAGGAGCAGCAATCGCCATTCTAGAAGCAAGAAAGCCAAAGGTTTGGAGGAACCAAGTAACTAGTTGACACTTACTAGCTGGTAAATGTGAAGTCATTGTTACAATCTAAGTGGGGTGATGTCAGAATTGTCAGCCTTTGTAGTAGATCTGTGCCATGTAGAAAAAAAATACATGTATCTACACACATCCATAAAACCTGATGAGCACATTTGTAAAATCACAGGGAAGAAATTGTACATCTTTATTTCTCTCCCCATCTATTTATAAATTTTGCTATCAACATCGGAATCAAAGCATATATTAACATATATATGATCTACAGCAATAGGGATTGTCTTTGTGGATGAAGAGTCCTTCTTACTGTGATAGGCTCATGGAAGTCATTGTTTCCAAGTTAGAACCTAGAAGAAGATAGAGGACCAGCAAGATGCCTCGATGCCTCAGATGTTGTCAAGGCTGATGCCACAGACAGAACAAGAACTGACTCCAACAGTTGTCCTTGGCATGAATGCTGTGGCATGTGAACCCATGTGTACACACACACACACACACACACACACACACACACACACACACACACGAGGGAGTGTGTGAGGCCAAGACTAACATTTCACTACTAAATAATGAGGCAAACTTCAGGTTTTCACATTCTTAACAAAATAATTTGGGGCCACTTTGTCACTTACTATATTATTTCCTCAATTTTATTTTACTCTTAAATGAATAAATACTTTAAAATTTTCAAAAAATAAAAAAGCCACACCCCATGAATCCACCTCCCAGACAGCACTTATCTGACATTTCCACCATTAACTATAAAATAACAAATGTACATGACTTGAAAGCAGACTTAGGAAGGAAAAGAGAAAATGAAGGGTTTCTCCCCATCCCCACCTCACTTTCAAATCCTCTTCAGGCAGACAGCTGTCTTTAATGCCTCTCTCTCCTTCTCTCTCTCTCTCTCTCTCTCTCTCTCTCTCTCTCTCTCTCTGTCTGTCTCTCTCTGTCTCTCTCTCTCCCTTCTGTGTCTCTCTGTCTCTCTCTCTCCCTCTGTGTCTCTGTCTCTGTCTCTCTCCTCCAAGAGGCCCACACACCTTACACTAGCTGCTTCTGTCTTCCTTTAGTTGGTGGTATATACCACAGTGACCTTATCTGCTGCAGTCAACTACATTGACTCAAAGGTTTTAGTTGCCAATCAATAAGGAAATGTACAAGATATGGATAACAACACTAGCCCTGTGTTCTGGGCACTCATTCTGCTAATCACGTTATCCTTAAGTGTCCATCTAATTCTCACAAAGGCTGCCAAAGGATTCTGCAGGATTCCTTAGATTCTTTCCATTTGCCTACCCAACCCCAAGTCCACAATGCACCTTGTGGAAAGCAACCACAGAGCCCTTGCTTCTTGCTCTCCACTGGAGTCAGCCCCAGGACAGCAGAAGAGGTGGGGAGGGAGAACTGGGGAGGGGTATGGTCCTCTGGCTCTCCCACTGGTGTCCTCTATTTCTGAAACAGAAAGCCAGAACTTTGATTAGTGGTCCTTTTCACACAGCAGTCTTCAGCTTGGCAGATGGTATGGTATCCCCACTTCCTACTTATTCCCAGAAATGACTCCCCCACTTTTGCTAGCCCAGGAATAGACATAGCCTCTATCTTAGTTTGCTTTCTATTGCTATGATAAAATTCCATGACCAAAAGTAACTTGGGGGAAAAAAGTGTTCATTTCACTTTCCATCTTATGCCCTATCATGGAGGGAAGTCAGGGCAGGAACTCAGGCAGGAACCTGGAGGCAGGAACTGAAGCAGAGGCCATAGAAGGACATTGCTTACCAACTTGCTTGTTTATGCCTTGCTCGCCTTGCTCCTGATTTCTTTTTTTTTCTTTCTTTCTTTTTTTTTTTTTTTGTTGTTGTGAGCCTAGCCTTTCATGACTCTAGCCCTCTTTATTTCTTACACATCCTAAAGGAGCAATGAGCTGGGCCCTCCCACATTAATCACTAATCCAGAAAATGCTCCATAGGCTTACCTATTGGTCAATCTGATGAAGACATTTTCTTAGCTGAGATTCCCTTTTCTCAGATGATCCAGGCTTTTGCAAATTGACAAAATACACACACACACACAAACACACACACACACACACACACACAGAGAAAGAGAGAGAGAGAGAGAGAGAGAGAGAGAGAGAGAGAGAGAGAGCGCACAGCTTCCTTACCCTTACTAAACCTTTGCAAACAGTCCTATGCCTTCAATGCTCTTCAAATCACTCAATTTGAGTGTGCAAATTGTTTCCTCCTAGGACTCTGACTCATGTATATGAACTGTGATTCCCATGATACCACTGACAAAAATAAAGAGGCAAGAAGTTACCTGACCATGGGGTGCATTAGTCCCCGAAGGACCTGGGCTTGATCCTTGAATTCACTCCCTGGATGTACTCTCAACCTTGTATTCTCTCCTCTCTTCAGAGTCACCCATCTTAGAGAATCACCTGTGTGGCTTCCATACTTGGAGACCCACAGGGTTTTTCTAATATACAGTGTTTCCATGAATACTCTTATAGAACTATCTTGGTAAATGTATGGCCATATTTTTACCAGTGCCAAGTCCATGCATATATGTAACATAATTTGAAGAGATCTTATCAAATCAGTCTCTTTGCTAATCAAACTAGATATACTCATATAGTATGATCCACTAAGTCTATCCTAAACAGAGGTAAATAGATTTAGATTTGTAGATGTGGATGCCGATATGGACATGAATATACAAAGAAAGGCTGACACATTCATGACGAGGTGTCCTGCTTTGCTTCTGGGTTACACAGACCTTGTGCAGTCATACCTCTTCGGCATCCCTCCAGCACATTCTCTATTCCCAGAACATTCATTTTTTAAATTAGCTCATTTTTAAAAGACTTATTATTTACTATGTATACAGTGTTCTGCCTGCATGTATGCCTGCACACCAGAAGAGGACATCAAACCTCACTACAGGTGGTTGTGTGTCACCATGTGGTTGCTGGGAATTGAACTCAGGACCCCTAAAAGAGCAGTCAGTGTTCTTTACCACTGAGCCATCTCTCCAGGCCCACTTAGCTCATTTTATAGGCTCAGGCCACCTCCACAGCTGTTGCTGTCCTTGGAAGCCATCCCATAGTCCTAGCATCCCCAATATCCTGGGTTCTCCACAGTCTGCACCTTCAACAATGGCCTCCAAGCCTTTTTCAGGAGACCCTACCATATGATGCCAAGTCTCAGCTCTTCTCCATGACTCCTTCAATCAGTGACCTCCAGGGCAGTGAAGCCAGTCTTCACCTGTGGTGTCTCCTTTCCTCTCATGATGTCATGTCACGTAATATTTGTTTAAATCTGCAAAGCTGTGCTGCATTTCTTTAACTCTGGAAACATGTGTTGCATCTGTTGAACTATGTAAAGATGTGTTGTTATTTTACCTTGCCTGTGTAAGGTACCTGATTGGTCTAATAAAAAGCTGTACAGCCAATAACGAGGGAGGAGGAAAGGTGGAACTTCCAGGCAGGGAAATTAAGTAGGAAGAGGGATTTAGGCTCGAGGAAGAAAGAAAAGGAGACAACAGGAAAATGCCAGGGACCAGTCACACAGACACAGAGGAAGCAGCAAAGTAGGACATACAAAATGAAGGAAAGGTAAAAAGCTCCGAGGCAAAGCATAGATGAACAGAAACAGATTAAATTAAAAGAGTTAGTGGGACAAGCCTAAGCTAAGCCTGGGCATTCATAACTGATAGTACATCTCCATGTCTTTATGTGGGAGCTGGTTGACAGCCCAAAGACAATGCCAACTACAGTGTCAGGCCTCAGCTTCTTTCCATGACCTGGTCAGAGGGTCTCCTGTGCAGCTGAAGCTGCCACACTTTCTCTGATGGCCTCCCTTGACATCCCATGATGCCAAACCTCAACTATAACTCCATGCTTTCCTTAATTATGCAGCTCCCATGGAGCCAAAAGCAGTAACATGTAGAGACTCTTACACATTTCCAAGTTCAGCTGTGGGTATGAGATGCAGCCTTAACCTGCTGACCACAGCTTCTGCACACTGACCCTGAGGAAACACTTCCAACAGATTTCGTCTCAGTAATGCTGGGCTCTTCTTAATCACAGATGATTTCTCAGACCCAAATGGCCCTATCGATGGTCTCAGTAAAGCAAACTTTCACTTCTATATATTCTTAATCCAAAATATTGCATGGATGGCCCTGGTAGAGTCTTTTCTTCCCTGTGAACTTTACCAGCCAGACTGCCATATTCTGCATTTTTCTCAGCATTATTTTCTAAGTTCCCACAATAGGTGATTAATCTCTGAGCACTCCATGGATTTCCTAGTCTAAAGTTCCAAACATCAGCATAATCTTCCCCCTAAACAACATGGCCAGATCTGTCACAGCAAGAGTCCACTCTCTGGTCCAATTTTAATCTTAGTTTGCTTTTGATTGCTGTGATAAAGTAGTGTGACCAAAAGTGTACTGGGGAGGAAAAGGTTTATTTCACTTTACAGATTATAGTGCATGATGAGGGGAAGCCATGGCAGTAACTCCAGTCAGGAACCTATAGGCAAGAAATACAGCAGAAACCATGGAGGAACATTGCTTACTGGCTTGCTCACCTGTGGCTTTCACAGCCTGCTTTCTTATACAGTTCAGAATCACCTGCCCAGGCACAGCACTGCCCATAGTGGGCTGGACCCTCTTACATCTACTACTAATCAATAAAATATTCCACATGCTTGCTTGCAGGCCTTTCTAATGGAGGTGTTGTAGAATATTAGTTGAAGATGTGTTACATTTGTCTATGTTGTGGAACATTTGCTTTAATGAGGCAAAGACGTCTTGCTTTCTTTTATGTTACATTTGCTTAACTCTGTGAAGCTGTGTTACTTTGCCTGCTTAAAATACCTGATTGGTCTAATAAAGAGCTGAATGGCTAATAGCTAGGTAGGAGAGGGATAGATGGGGCTGCCAGGCAGAGAGAATAAATAAGGGGAGAAATCTAGACTCAAGAGAAGAGTGAGAAGGAAGAGCAGGAGAAGGATTGAAAAAAGGAAAAGGAGAAGAGGACCCCAGGGGACAGCCAGCCAGCCAGCAACACAGCCACCATGGAGTAAGAAGGAAAGAAAGGTATATAAAATGGTGAAAGGTAAAAGCTCAGAGGCAGAGGTAGACAGGATAATTTAAGTTAAGAAAAGTTGGCTAGGAACAAGCCAAGCTAAGGCCGGGCATTCATAAGAATATGTCTCCATGTATTTATTTGGGAGCTGGGTGGATCCTCAAGGAGTAAGGAGTTAAAAACAACAACAACAACAACTACTACTACTACTACATGGAGGTCTTTTCTCAACGGAGATTCTTCCCAGATGACCCTAGCTTGTGTTAAGTTGAGAAAAACTAGCAGTACAGTCCCCTTACCCTCACTAAATCTTTATAAACTGCTGTGAGGTAATGCTTTCATACACTGGTTTAATAAAATGCTGATTGGTCAGTAGCCAGGCAGGAAGTATAGGTGGGATAAGCAGACAAGGAGAATTCTGGGAAGAGGAAGGCTGAGCCAGGAGATACCAGCCCACCATCCAGGGAGCAACATGTAATGGCACAAGGTAAAGCCACGGAACATGTGACAACATATTGATTAACAGAAATGGGCTGAGTTTAAGTGTAAGAGCTATTGATTAGTAAACCTGAGCTAATGGCCAAGCAGTTTTAATCATTATAAGCCTCTGTATGTTTATTTGGGTCCAAGCAGCTTCGGGACCAGCAGGTGACAGAGATTTCTCCTAACAGCAGGCCAGGAGGGACACAGGAAAACTTTAGCTACAATAAACAGTCCTACTCCTCCAATGTTCTTCAAATCACTCAATTTGAGTGTGCAATTTATTTCCTCCTAGGACTCTGACTCATGAATGTGGACTGTGACCCCATGATACCACTGACAAAGCAGGGGTGAGAAGTTACCTGCCTCTGCAGGGTCCATGAGCCTGTGGAGGACCTGGGCTTGTCCTTGAACTTGCTCCCTGGAAGCACTCTCAACCTTGTCCTGACTCTTCCCTGCAGAGTCATATGTGTTAAGGATGTGGCTTCCATGAAACTTCAGAGACCCACAAGATTTTTCTAATACACAGTGTGGCTGTGATTTCCTTATATGCTTATCTTGGTAAATGTGTGGGCACAGGTTTTAGCAGCACCAAGTCCATGAAAAAATACATACATTTATAGATAATATATACATACATATGTGTATATGCCTATATATATAATTATAATTTGAAGAGCTGTTATTACATTGATCTCTTTGCTAATCAAACTAAATATACTCATACAGTATCATTCAGTGAGTCTATCCTAAATGGATGTAAATAGATTTAGATTTGTAGGCATGGATACAGATAGAGACACGAATATACAAAGAAATGCTGACCCATTCATGGAGGGGGTGTCCTGCTTTGCTTCCTATTGCTATAATAAAGACCATAACTAAAAGCAACTTGGAGCAGAAATGGTTTATCTGACTTGCACATCCCAGTCACAATCTATCATTGAGGGAAGTCAGAGGAGGAACTCAAACAAGGACAGAGGCAGGAACCATGGTAGAAAACTGCTTACTGGCTTGCTCTCTTTGGAAGGCATGCTCATTTTCCTCTTTTGTACAACCCAGGACCATTTACCTAAGGGTGACACCACCCACAGTGGGCTGGGCCCTTCTCCATCAATCATTCATCAAGAAAATGTCCCACAGACTTGCCAACAGGCCAGTCTGATGGAGACATTTTCTCAATTGTGGTTCCCTCTTCACAGATGACTCTAGGTTGACAAAAATCTAACCAGTATAAAGGAGTTCACCGTCTCTTTGGGAGGGGTATTTTCTTCTTGTTTTGTTTGCATTGTTTTTGTTTGGGGAAGAAGTGAGAAGTTGGTGGGGGGGTGGAAGTCTATTACTGGAGAATTATTAGGGAAACTTTACTGGATGTACGTGATGGAGTTGTGCACAGAAGTTTGAAGCAATGGTGCACTTGAAAAGTAATTTTGGAAAGCCAGGCAGTGGTGATGCAAGCCTTTAATCCCAGCACTCAGGAGGCAGAGGCAGGCGGATCTCTGTGAGTTCGAGCCAGCCTGGTCTACAGAGTGAGTTCCAGAGCAGGCTCAAAAGCTACACAGAGAAACCCCGCCTTGAAAAACCAAAAAAAAAAAAAAAAGAAAAAGAAAGAAAAAGAAAAAGAATGTTGGAAATATAGTGTCAAATTTAAAAAGTAAAATTGTAGCATGAATCTTATTAATAAGAACAAACCCGGGGCTAGGTATTGAGGTGAATGCTGGAAGATCAGAGAAGCAGAACAAGCCACAGCCTCACCTCACCAATTCCTCAGCTGATTCTATCTCCTCAGACTAGAAGCCTCTAAGTTCTCATACAGAATGAATCTCAGCTGAATTGCTACTCAAAAGCCTAAAAGCTTAACCAGGCTCGTTCCTGGTTTTCACACCTTTTATACCTTTCTGCTTCCTGCCATCACTTCCTGGGATTAAAGGCTCTTGTTACCACGCCTGGCTGTTTCCAGTGTGGCCTTGAACTCACAGAATCCAGATGGACCTCTGCCTCCCAAGTGATAGGATTAAAGGCACGTGTGCCACCATTTTCTGTCCTTTATGTCTATCTAGTGGCTGTTCTGTCCTCTGACCCCAGATAAGTTTATTAGGATGCACAATATATTGGGGAACACAATATCACCCATAAAATGTACGCTATAATGCCATTTTTTTGTCAAATAAGAAAAATTCCCTAAAATAATAACCCACATTTTATATGTATCCATGCAAAAATGTTACAAATGGTATATGTGAGAAATGATTGCCAGTGAGCATGGAAGGAGGTGAATAAAACACTAATGTGGGGGCCAGTATAGAGAAAGGAAATGTCAGATTTCCTTCTAGACAGATAGGATCATTTACAACGCTGCTTATAACATGAGGAGCACTCACCATTTTCTGTAGTATTTCCACCAATCAACATTACCAACCTTAGGAAGAATTTCTGCAAGCTGATGGCTACTGTCAGACTTAAGTTCTGTCAGTCTTAATTCACTTCACCTTTCTCCATCATTGCGCTATAGTATGTCTTCTTCCATAACTCAGGTTAGTTGGCAATGCTAGAAAGATATCTGGCTCTTCAGAAGCTTTTTGGCTCCATCGGCATAGTCCGTTAGCAGAATGTTTTCAACTCCTGGAAAGCACAAGGGACCACAGGAGCCATAATGAAATTGAATGCGGGTCCCATGTTCCCATCAAACCCTTTCTCCAGTCTGAAAGTCTCCAGTGTCCCAGTGACCCCATGATCGTTCCAGGGCAGGTATCCCCGCTGCGTGCTCAACGTATTTCAAACTCTGTTTCAACCTCACTCACACTTAATACATCAAAAGACGTATTCTTTCTTCACTGAGCAGCTCGGTGCTGGGGAGCTGTCTCCAGGAACCCTTTTTGTTTAACTAGGCTTTTTTTTTTTTCTTTTTCTTCTTGAGCCTCCCTCCACACCCCTCCTTTTTTTTTTTTTCCTTTTCTTGGAAGAATTTGATCTTTTGCCAAAAATAAATGAAATGCTGGCTCCAAGTTCAAGTCAGAATTTACTAGCTGATAAATTGGAAATGGAGAGTGGGCTGGGAGAACGGAGAGAAAGTGTGGAGAGGGAGGGAGGCTTTCATTTGGGGCAAGTTCAAACTTGGACTCAGAAGCTATTAAAATGCCTGCTCTGTGCTGAGTCACATGGAGGAGGAGGAGGAGGAGGAGGAGGAGGAGGAGGAGGAGGTCAGGGGATGAGGCTGGCTCCCTGCCAGCCACACGCTCTGCCCAGGTTGATGAAGAGCCTGCAAAGGAACGATGGCAGGGTTATAATTTCAGTGTTTTAAATATAACATTAGACGCCACGTGCCTGACACAGAATGAGCAAAAAACACAAAAACAGGACCTCTGCATTCATCAGACTAGTGCCTGAACATACGTGTTTCTGGGAGCCGACTCCCACTCAGCTCTTAGCCCAACTTCACCTGCTCCGACCCTGCCCGCCATTCTCCAGGCCTCCAGCAGCTGAGTCTCTCCAGATGTCTCCAGTTAATAAAGGAGTGAAGAGGAGCCTTGGGGGAAACATCAGAGCTGAAACAATAGGTTTTACTAAGATGGGATGATGGTGATGTTAATTCAAGTAAACTCGGAAGCAGTCTTAGGAGATAAGTGATGTTATGTTCACTTTCACAGGGAAGGAAATGAAGTCCTGTGACTTCAGCGACTTCTCCCCACTGGCCAAGCTAGAAAACACAGGGCCGAGATGTGAATCTAAGAGGTGTGCTCTGTTCCCCCTAGCCTTGACAGTGACTGTTGCCTCTCAAGCACCGGTATACCACTATACCTCAGAAGAGAAGTACACCTTCATGTCTTCTACAGCAAGAAAAGGCAGCCAGAGTAGTTCATTGTGACCCTTCAGTCCCTCTCATACCATTTCCTTATTGGAATCCTGGTTCTTCGATCATTTTGACATTCAGATCTCTGTTCTGTTTTTCTCACCACATTTTTATTATGAATAATTTAAACACACAGACTTGCTGTAAGAATGTGGGTGAGCCTGCATGTGCTCATCATGAGATTCATCAGCTAAGATTGGTTCGGTCGTATCTATCCATTTCTCCATACCCTTATTCATCTACCAAATCCATCTTGTCCTACATATATCACACATTAGCACATGATGTATCTCAACACTTCTGTTTCCTTCTGGTTTAGGACACACAAAATAAGCATCGTGCCTAACAATTACCAAGGGCTTATAGTCAAGTGCTATGCCAAGCATTTTCTGGGTGCCACATAACTTGATCCTGATGGAACTCTTACGTGATCCCTGCGGTTACTACCTTCATCTTGCAGACAAGAATACTGCACTCCAGAGGACACAGACCAGGTTAACATTTGCTTGTTAAGTATTCCAATAGACTTTGCTGCATGAACTCTTCTCATTCATTCTCTTCTGATACCTCCTAGGGCCAGTACTGTTGCAGGTGAGAGAACAGAGACTTAGAGAGAATGGCCCACCACACAATAATCACAAGGACTTGAGTAAATTGGGGATGTACAGCTCCACTCTGCTCAGCCTCTCCATTGGCTCACATCTCCAATGCAGCATTCCTTTTTGCTACCATAGTCTCACTGTTTGCCTCTCCTTACATTTCAAGACTCAAGGACAAGTGTCATGAGTGGGAAAATCCCAGGCCAAAGTGTTCCAGTTGCCAAGAAAACTGATAACAGATACTGTTAGTCAGCTTTTCATTGCTATAACAAAATACCTAATATAAACAGTCTATAGGAGGAATGGGTCCTTTATGCTCACGGTTCCAGAGATTTCAGTTCACAGTCACTTGGCTAGTTGTTTGGGGCCTACAAAACACCAAACTTACACAACAGTGCCACTGCACTCCTTGATGTCAAGTTAAGGTTCACACAAGATGCCCAGGACAGTGGATGCCCTATTTCTCCTGGGCTGTATCACAATATAACAAAGGGCACAATGTAGGATTTGAGGGGGAGGACCACTTGTGTCCCACTCACCCAACATGGGTCACGGCCTATTCACAGTTTTTTACTATCTGTTATCTCATTGGATCCCTATAGCAACATATCTGAGAGCTACCTGTCAGTGTCCTCAGTATTTCAAATGAAGAGACAGACTCCAGAAGCTTAATGATGAACTCAATGAACTCAAGGTCATGCTACCCCAGAGAGAAAGAATGGCTGGTTCCAACTCCAGTGTTGTTGTGAGGTTGAGAGAGCAAGGGCGGACACAGCATTTCAGATTTGTTTGTTTTGTTTTGTTTTCCCAGTCTGGTGCTGTATTAACTGGTGTGCCAGGGTTAGTGGGTAACGACATCTAGGGAGTCTGAGAAATTAGCCAAGCCTAACACTGGGAGAGCTCAGCCACTTGCTAAACGGCCTTTGCTCCAGAGAGTCCTTTGATATGGCTCTGTGGTTCCAAGCCCAGGCCCAGGTTGACACTGTTTAGAACTGAAGTGCAGCCAACCACCTACTGGCTGTATGACTTGGAGACTGTGGCAACCTCTCTCTGCTCCCATTTCCCTCACTTGCAGAACAGAGGGGATTGTACTCATGCATGAAAAAGTTGCTAAGGACCAAGTGGTATTTTCTAGAGAAAACCTTCAACTAGCATAGTACTTATCAATTGTCTGATAAAAGTATCCTAACCTTCGTCTATGTGATGGGACTTGGGTATACACTGAGATATTCAGATGACTTCAGGTGACAGGGTTTATTACAAACACAGGGTTTTCAAGATGTCCAGAAACTCTCCACTGTGTAGTAGAGTGTCCCAAATCGGGAAAAGCACACCTTACCTTTAGACTCGTGCTTCCAGGACACAGGGCTAGCCTGGGATGTGAGTCCTTCACTGTGGAGGAGGAATTCTTTACGCCATCCCTTCCTTTTCTTCTTCCTTTCTTTTCTTCACTTTGTAAGCAGGAGATAAGAATACATCATATTCCTTCAATCATGGCATATTCCCTGTAGGTAATCACTCTACTCTCATTTGGGCTTAATTTATATTCATCTTTTGATTTGAATGTGTTCTTTAAAAACATGTGTTTTCTAATATATATTTTTTATTAGAAAAAGGGAATTTTTATGTATCTTTATACTTCTTAATTCTTATTTTGTTAAAATAGGATCTCGCTATATAGCCCTGGTTGACCTAAAAACTCACTCTGTAGGCTAGTCTAACCTCACATTCATAAATATCCATTCACCTGCTTCTGCCTCCTGGTTGCTGGAATTAAAGTTATGTACCACCATGCTTATCTTTTGTGTCTTAATTCTTCTATAGCACTGTTTGTAAATGTGTCTGTGTTACTGAATGTTTATCCAGCTTCCCTGTTCTTTCTCTTGCACAGTTCACATGTTGTATTACACTCATGATGTTACCTACCTAATTTGCATTGGTAGATTTCCATATCACCCTCAAGTTCCTACTGCTATGAACACAATGAACATATCCTAACATGTTCCCTCTGGACTTTGCTGATGTTCTTGGGATGCCTATGTGGGATCCATGTTAATTTGTCTAAGTAGTGTCAAATTGCTCACTAGCACGCCTGGTACTGGCAACCCTCCAAGCAGCAGTGCCATAAATCCCAACTCCACATCACACTTGTAGCATGCTGCTGTTGCTGTCGCTGCTTCCAGACTTTGATAGAATTGCCGTTTACTCATTTTTCCATCATAGTCATTCCAGATCTTTCTGGGGCTCCTTCTGCTTTGGCTTCTCACCTGTGTTTTGTGGTGTCTGTTTGTCCTTCTCACTCTTTTAAGTCTCTTCTACCCTCTAAGGATTTTCTTAATAATCATCGTTTCTATAGCTTTCTGAAGAAGACTATCCACGGACTTCCTTGTTTTTCTATTTTCTCTGTACATGTTGTGACTGTCTCCATTGGTTATTTTCCAGGCCAGTGAACTTCAATGAGGCAGACTTTTTGCCTCATAGTCTTTGGTGATGACATCTACACATGGGCAGAAAGATGTCTCCAGGGTCACATGGTATTAATCAGACCGTCCCTGAGGAACAAGTATCTGCTAAGGACTCTTGCCATGAAAGGCGTTCAGAGTTTCACAGACGATCCAGGATACGCATCCATTCAGTATTCTATTAAATTAACCAAAATGTGCCTGTCTTGGTGCAACGTGGCTGAAATTATTCAGCGGGAACAGTAATCCCGAGGGTTCTCCCACAGTGGACATAGAAATAATCTGCTAGTTAAGCAGAATTTGTCTCTGGCCTCCCGTTTCTTTCCTGCCTTACTTCTGCCAATGCACACGGGTGGAACTGGGGAAATCCTATCTCAAGGCACAGGATCTGTATTTCCCTCGCTGCATCATTCTTCCCTGGCTCTGTCTCGGCCCGATGGAAGCAGCCTCTCTCTTTTCACTTTGACTGTAACTTTTCTAGAACGCTCTTCACCGTCCTCCATTCTGAAACATATTCCCCCCTGGCAAAGTCTCCAGTCTTCTGTCATCACACACTCCACTTTATTGTAATTATTGTTTTACTCTACAAGATACAAGCAACGTAAGGTACAGCTGCACCTGTCCTGTTCACCTGTCTTGCTGAGTGATGGACAAGCTGTGCCTTGAGGAGGCCAAGTCTAAATCAGTCCAGTCACAAGGACCGAGGGAAAGCATAGTTCCTGCATCACCTACATCACAGAGCTTGATATATATGAAAATAATGGTTTTTAAAATTATAAGGTTCTAAAAGTTACATTAAGAGCATTAGATGGCTCTTTGGATAGCATTGTGCCTCTTAAAAGAGATTTAAAGGCCAACTGTTGGAATAAGGATAAAATAATTCTCAGATCCTAAGATAATTTCTTAAATCTAAGATTGTCATCAACAGGATGCTGGTAATAGAAGGGAGCCTGGAGATTGTTCTATCTAGATATTTTGTTTGGCTTTAAATAGAACTTGACTAGGAACTGGTATAACTAGTTCAAATTACTACACTATAGCCCAAAAAGACTCAAAGAAAGTTTGTTATCAGTGGATGGGGGCGGGGGGGTAAGGAGATCTAGATACATCCATGTTTTTTTATCTCCTTTCCAAAGAATTGAAAAATAAGGGCTCACAAGACTGATGACTTTGTGGTGATCCCCATTTCAGTGCTCTGGGAGCCTTTTCTTGTCTGGGCAAGATGGCAGCCTTTAAGGAAATGTTCATCACACCTGGTGCAGAAGAGGAGGCATTCAATAAGATCACCACAGGGGGGTTCAGAAAAGTTGTTATGGCATGTGTTATCAGCATTCTAGGAAAGTCTCTGGTTGAGGAACTTGGCCTTGTAGACATCTCGAAAGACAAGCTCAAAGGAGAATGATGGATCTGTAGCACAGGAGCTTCTCTCTTCAGACTCCTAAAACTGCGGTGGCTAAAGATTACTCTGTGAGAATCAACTAACCTGGGCTCACAGGGGCTCGCAGAGGCTGAACCACAATCAGGGAGCCTGCACGGGTCTGACCTAGGTCCTCTGCTTATATGTGATGGTTGTGTAGATTGGGCTTCTTGTGGGACTCCTAGCAGTGGAAGCAGGGGCTCTCTGACTCTTTTGACTGCTCTTGGGACCCTTGTCCTCCTCCTGGGTTGCCTTGTCCAGCCTTAATATGAGCAGTGGATGGGGGTGGGCTGGGAGGGGCAGAGGGAGGGGAAACTGTTCAGGATGTCACATATGAGAGATAAATAAATAAATAAATAAATAAATAAATAAATAAATAAATAAATAATTGCTCTGTAATAGCCAATTCTAAGACTGTAGTGATGATTGCAGGAGTCCACCATCAGGAGAAGGGTCAACTCAGTTCCTTTTTCCTCAGACCACCAAGTACAGTTGTGACTGCACCAGCACTGTGGTTTCTAACCCGGTGGATCTCCATACCTGTGTCACCTGACAACTAAATGGGTCACCCGTGCACCACATGATTAGATGTGTTGGCAGTCTGGGTTTGTTAGGTTTTGCCGTGTGATGGCAGAAGGTTGGCATTCATCTCCGCAGCTGTCAGGGGTGGGTTTGGGGAGTACATGCTGACTCCAGCGTGGCTGTGTGGAGTGGGGTGACCATGGCAGGCATTTCCTCTCCAGGAACTAAATCCATAAGTGGGAACAGATTATGACAGAACTAGAAGGAAGGGTATATAATATGTGGTGGTGAGAATCGCCTTTGAAGTCATTAAGCTAAAAGGAGACATCACTGGACTATTGTATTAAGTGTAGCTGCCCTCACTGAATCCAGTTGAAAAACCTACCTGAGATTCACCCCGTGTCTACGATGGTGAAGGGAATATATAACGCTGAGAACAAAATCTTCCTCAGCCTCCCTGCATCCTTAATGTTCAAAGATTAGCCAGCGTCATCAACCAGAAGCCGAAGGTTGACAAGGTTGCTCAGCTCAGGAAACGTGCAGCAACCCTGGGGAATGTCCAGAAGGATCTACAAGGCCCGTGACTGCCGAATTCTAGGCTGTAGATCCCAAACCTGCAATGTGATTAACCATGAACTTTTTAGTCTTTAACTTGCATATAGGTCACAGTTTGTTTCTTCTCGGACACGTGATATGAGCTCACAGATCAAAGTCCAGGCTTGTTGGATGCTTGCACTATGAGCTCTTGAACAAATAAAGTTAGCTATTGCCAGTGTGGGAAAAGAAAAAAAGAAAAGAAGGGCTTACATAGCAAGATAGCTTGATTTAAAGTAAAGTAATAGGACTTATCAGACAGGGATACATTGTCAAGGTCCGCAGCAAACCACATGGGTGAGGGTACTCGAGGGGGCTCAATTACTGTTTGGAGCTTCCTTTAAAGCCATTCTAGCGAAGGAGAATTTTCATTACTAATGCACATAGTAAGGGCAGGCTTTCGTTTTGTTTTGACTCATGTATTAAGTCATATAACCATTTCTCTATGGCCTATGTCCCTTCCCAAAATGTATCTGATTTTAGTTATATGCAGTATACATATCATACACTTGTCTAATTATACATAGGCACAAGATGTAAACAGGAGATTCTCCCAAAAAGCTTACTAGAGAACACAATTTTACCTTGCTATGCATACACACACACACACACACACACACACACACACACACACACACACACACAATGATCAAACCAGATCAGCCTTTCTAGTCTTCATATCTGGAAATATTTGAATAGAAATTATTTATTTGATTGTTGTTAGAGGCAAAGGAACTTATGCTATTGTCCAGAGAGGGGTACGTATAGCCTGATATAGGTAGGGTTCGGAGTTGCTAGGTGTATTGAGAGGGGCGCCATATACATAGTACAGAAAGTAAGGAACTAGGCTACCAAGACAGTTTTAAGAGTGAAGGGGCATGCAGAACGCAAACCAATTAGGAGTCCATGGACCTAGACTGCCTCCTAAACTTGCCTGCCTTGGGTCTCCTTGAGTCCTGCCCTTCACATTCCCTGAGGCATGTAGCCTTGTGGGAAGAAGCAATCCTACTGCACGTGCTCTCTGAATTCATCCAGCTGCCAAGCAGCCTCCTCCCTGGCTGTTGCCAAGCTGACCTTTGAGTCCAGCTTCCCACAAGCCATTATTTCATAGAAACATCGAATCATCAAATTCTCCAGTGTTTTTGACTTTTTCTTTTCCTCTCTCACTGACCCATTTCTCTTCACTGACCCGTGAAGAAATAACTAAGTAGAGATGTACATACAGGGTCAGAGCCTTTATGCTTTATGATCCAATACACACCCTGATATATATGCTGGCTATGGGGTTTCTCTGAAGGATTCTAACTTTAGATTTCTGAGTTCCAAGCCGAATGAAGTCACTCCCCAACACACACACACACACACACAGTTTCCCAGTACGAAGAATTCACTGTATTTACATTTTTTCTAGTTGCTACAGAAATTAGAAACAGTGGCAAAAATAATCCTAAGAAGGGCTCCTTTGTGCCCAACTGTTTTAAAACAAGATTTTTCATAAGTATTTACTCTCTGCCCAGAATGAAATCCTGAAGTGCAAAAGTTCACCCCAAGCGATGCCCACTCCTTTTCTTTGGACTTTCCAAGAGGCTCACAAGGCTCCTGTTTTTCGTGGCCCATCTGGCCATAAATTGCAATCGACATTAATTTATGAAAACAAATGACACCAACCTACTCCACGACATTTTGAAATGGGAGAAATAGGCACGGTATTAAAGCCCTGGCAACACCCCAAACGACACAAGAACTCTGAGTATCCCCAGTTCAATCCATTCTGCTCTTGTGAAGTTACAGAGATGTGGTCACAAAGACATGAAGCGAGGTCTTTGTCATAGTGTGGCAGGAAATTAAACACGTCCAGGACTTCTCTCGGTGTGACTAGAATCGCCATTCCATCTGCAGCCATTTGTGCCAAGGGATCAACAGAGCTAGAGAAAAAGGTAGTGGATCATGGAGATGGGGGGAAGTGTAGCTGATGGCTTAATTAGTTCCCTCCTGGACGGGAATTAATTCATTCCTGGGATTATCGTCTCAGAGTTGAGAGTGTGTGATTACAAATAACAGCAAAAAGGAAAAAAAAAAGTGTTAGTTACTTGTTTTGTTGGTGGGGGACGAAGTACCTGAAAAAAAAAAAAAAAACTTAATAAAGAAAAGGTTGATTTTGGCTCCAAGTTCCTGGGTATAGCCCATCATGATAGGGAAGTCAAGGCAGCCAGAGCTTTAGGTGGCCGGTAGTGTTGTGTCCATTATCATGAAAGATATAGCTTACCCTCTGTTAGAGTTCTCATTTTTCTTCAGTCCAGGGTCCTAGTCCATAGATTGGTACCACCCACACATAAGGTCTCACCTCAATAGCCTAATCTAAATAATCCTTCACAGTCAGGCCCAGAAACTTGTTTCCATTGTGATTCAAAATTCCACCAAGTTGTCAGTTAAGATTAAGTCTCTCAGGGTGCTTCATAAACACAAAGATGGAGACATAATTTTAATGCCCTTATTGTGGCACCTTCTCTGCCAGCATGAAGCAGACAAGATGTCATCATTATATAATGCCAGTTCAAATAACCTTGGGAAAGACGTGAAGACAGTGGGCTTAACAACGTGTCTGTGATCCAAGGCCAGGCAGCTGGGCCTCTCTTGGCCTCTGCTTCTTTGGGGGCTTGGACCTGACACCTCTGGGTGTTTCAGGCATGAATACTAGAAATGAAATATACATGTATGCGCAAGACTCTCCGGAGCTCCGAGAGCCAATCAGCGTATCTGTGAAATTCACTTGCACTTTAAAAGACTCCACTGAATATAAAATTGTAGATGGTGACTAAAGAGGGGCTGCCATTACTACCTTCTAGTTTCTGTCCTACCAAGTCAAAAGACCCAAGAGTCCTAAGACCTGTATAGGGATGGAAGGGCAAATCCAACCCATTGATGAAGGATGTACCTAACCATTTATTAATACCAGAGCATCTAAAAAATTATTGGAGAGTAAGAATTGGATCTTAAAGAATCTGAGGCTTCCTGTTTCACCCGCTCACATCTTCATCTTAAGCTGGTTCTTTGATCATTCATCTGCCTAGCTCCCTGCAGTGTATAGGGAAACAGAGACCTGCCCTGCCTTCAGACACAGTTGGAAAACATAGAAAAGATGACCATCCTCCGTCCATGATCTCCAGACCAGGAGATGTGACTCAAAGGAGTTTCCACACAGAGTGTACTGGGAGGCGAAGACACAAGACTATGAGCTGCAATTCCCCCGAGAGAACGTGGAGCCAAGAAGCTAAGAAATGGTACCATGTGTGAACTGTGCACAACACTGAACACTGTCACTCCACCCACTATTAAATGTGGATCCGTGAAAGCCGGTTCTTCCCCCTGCTCCAGGGAGCGGCAAATACATCAGGTAAAAGATGCAATGGAAGGATTCTGTTCCTTCACTAGCCGACAGACACATCATGGTACAGAGAAGAGTTCAATTGCCCCATCATCGGGAAGGGTTTCTAACTGGGACAAATGGGGGAAAAAAAAAAAACAGTCAAAGAAACTTTGGCAAGAACGTTCCTCCAAAAACCAGCACAGGACAATTTGGTTTTGCCTTTAACGAGAGAGATATTCCACACAGGACAGAATTCATTTCTCTCGTGAAGTATCGATCTGCCTGATCCTATCCAGCCACCTTCTTGGTTGAGTGAGAGTCTGAGGCCCAGAAGCTGGGTCTCCATCACTGGTGAAAAGCCGAGGCCTGCTCTAGCCTTTCCCAAGACCGACTCGAGAGAAACAAGCACGCTGTGAATCACTCAGAATGGAGGGAGGTGATGAAAGGTCCACAGAGCCAAAGCGGAGAGAAGATCCAGGAAAAGATTTCAGAGATAACGAGAACAGTTCCTCAGCCAGGCAGCGTGGGGAGAGGAGGGTAAAGGAGGCTCTACTTCAGCAGATGTTTATTAACTCGCTGTGGAGCTGGAGCCAGCTGTGGCCTACTGAGGAACTTTTTCCATCACAGATCCTTGGCAGTGAAAAATAATAAAGTTGAAAACGGATGGCCCCGGATCGTGGCCATGATTTATCAGTTTAATCTTGTCACCACGAATCAAAGAAACCCGCTCAAGAAGGCAACGGCAAAGGCAAAGAAATGGATTTGATATGAATCAGTTATTTGAGGTCAATCTGGGAAGTTTCGTTGGAGTATAAAAAAAAAAAATAAAACCTAAAAAAGAAAGCAGATCCAGTGGTTTCTCGTGGCAAACGTTCAGGGGGTATAAAACTGAATTTTGGTGAAGGATGGAGCTCAGGGGTAGACTGCATACTTAGCACGGGCGAGGCCCTCAGTCCAGTCTCCAGCAACACACAAAACTATTAATTAACCAAGCACAGAGCACTGTATTCTAAGAATGAAAGGCTGTAACAGTTTAATGAGGACAGCGGTCCTTCCTCAGAGACCAATGGGGCCACTTGTGGAGGTGCTGTGACCCCCACGATTGTGGCTTCTCCAGTCCTGGAAGCAGTGTGCTCAGGAAGACAGCCCTCAGGACAGCTTTCCTTTACGTCTATAGATTCCTTCCCTTGTGTCCTCATTTCAGGACCTTTGCACTTTGCACTTTGAACCCTCTGGGGTCTGCTCTTTATCTGGACGATTCCTTTCCATGCTTTTGTTGGTCTCTGAGTCCTCTGGCCTCATTAGGCAATGACATTCTGATGTGCCCATAAGTCCACCCCTAGTCCCTGACTGCGCCATCAAATACCAGCTTATTCTCTGATACACAAAGTGGGACCATAGACTCTTACTCTGCAGCAAAACCCCTGGGCACTTCCCTCCGTCTGCTTCCACAGCCACTGCAAACACACACACACACACACACACACACACACACACACACACACACACCACACAAACACACACATGGTCCTCAGAGTGGACTTGGAAGTCAGGAGCTGCCAGACCTGTGGCCTGGGCAGCTTTCATCTCCCAGGCAGTCTTCAAGCTGCAACTTTGATGCGCTGAGCCGAAAGGGGAAAGAAAAAAGTGGTTGGTCGTACTAAGGTGCCCAGAAAAAAAGACATAATCTCTGACCTCTACACAGATTATTATGGCCAGAAACTTCCAGAGTTGAGTTCACCAGCAACAGCCTTACCCTGCATTCTGACTCATTCAGGTCTCCCTTTATCTTCCCTGAGAATCTGAAGCAGAGGGATGCTCCTGGCCAGTGTGTGGACCAGAGACTGAGGTGCACGACAGATGCATCTGTCCCCGTCTTCCATGGTCTTACAGGAAGTCTACTTTACACTTCTCCCTTTCCCCTCTGCTTTTCCCTGTGTGTTGGGGAACATCAAGTTTCATTTCTAATTATTTTTCAATCTTCTCCTTAACAAAATTTTATCCGATGTTATTTCTGACTCAAATCTTCAATTGGATTCACTGCAGGGGAACATCCTGTGCTGTTTGCTTTTCTCACTATGCCCCATCTCTAGAGTGGAGTCCTGCTGTCCAGAAGCACTCTGGACCCATTCAAGCCACTGTATGCTCTCTGGGATTTCTAAGTTAATGGCCTGAACACCCATTGGAGCCGTGAGTTTCTCAGGACCACCTTCTTCACAGCAATTCCATCTTCCCCATTCCAAGCATCTGATGAGAGACGTTAGCCTTTGATGTCCTCCAAAGCTTCTGCTTTGAACACTAGGTCCCCAGCAGGCAGCACTATTGGGGGGTATTCTTAAGGCTTTGGGAGATGGAGCCTCGCTGGAGGAAGTGGGCCATAGGGTGCAGGTTGTTTTGGGGGCGTAATTCCTTGCCTTCTGGTCATATTCTTGGCTTTCTGGTCTGCCATGCTGTAAGCAGTTACCTATGTTCCTGCTGCTGTCCTGTTTTGCTCAAACAACTAGACTGAACCCTCAAAAACCGTGAGCCAAAATAAATTCTGCCTTTAAGTCTTTTTTTTTTTGGCGTAAGTGTCAGTTATGTGGTCACAGCTACACAAAAGAAACTAGTCTGTGAACTTACATGGTCTTAAAAGGCCTAGGACTTCTCCCAGTAATCGCAGGTTTCCATCGCTCCCCACCAACCCAAACCACTGCTCTTATTATTTGCCCCAAACTGCGAGTGGGGAAGGTGGGAAAACAAAAACAGAAATAATTAACCCATACTTCACAAGCCTCAATAGAAGAAGGACTCAACTCACGTGCAGCATGTTTAGGACCTCGAGACGTGGAACCAGGGACACTGGCTAATTCTATGACATGTCAATGTGTGTCATGTGCTTCATGAAGGACATAATAGAGAGATGCAGATGATGACAGAGAAGATGATTGGGAGAACAGAAGGCTAGGCGCCCTTGTCTGTCTCCCTGGACTGATTTGTTGAAAACCCAGAGTTCTGAGAAAGTTGAGTCATACCTTGCCTGCTGTGCCCATCGCTGGACTCCTTCTGTGGTACCACTGCCAAATATCTGAGCATTCTTGAGAGATGATTGTTTTTGGTGGAAATATGGCCAAAAGTTTAAGGGAAGTGTAAAAGTTTCTAAAACATTGGGCCTTAAGAAAGGGTGTTATATGAGTGGAAAGAAATATTTTTAAACAAATCTGGTCCTAATATTCCAGCTATATTCAAAAGTGATTAACATTATTTAAGAATTAATGAGAAAGATACCGAAGGGCAGGAAAGTGTTTATTGTATGATTTGGACCTGTTGACAGAAGGCCTAGTCTATTTGTGCAGAACAATTTCCCTCTGGTTTGCCTTTTTCTTCCCCTTTTGGCTTTGTGTGTGTGTGTGTGTGTGTGTGTGTGTGTGTGTGTGTGTGTGCATGCCTGTGTGTGTTTCTGTGTTCATGGCATGGGTTCAGAGTTATACTATGTGATGTTGGCTGACCTGCAACTCACTATGTAAACCAAGATTACCTGGAAATCATGTAGACCTACCTGTCTCTGCTTCCTGGATGCTGGAATTAAAGGTATATCCCACCACACCAGGCTCTAAGAACCCTGTCGTTCTTACTTGTTTTTAAAATTAAAATTACGTCATGAACCGTAAATTAAATTCCCAAGGTAGTGTTTTCTTATTCTGCAAGGTAGTTTCTTTGTGTGCACCACTCTAAGCCCTTTAGAATCCACTGCAGAAGAGAAAGGACAAGAGGGGGTATTAGACAAAGCAAGCAAATGGTTAAGGCGTTGGGAGGTCTCTGTATGTCATACTCAGACATAGCATGTCAGAATTCAAAGGACCTTGAAGAGCGTGATCCAACTACTGTCAATTGGCTAGATGTGGAGTTAGCCTGGGAGCGTGGGCATACAACTTATTTGCAATCCCTGAGCTCCACTGAGTGACAGAGCTAGGGCTGGAGCCCACGTGTACTGATATTATACTTCTCTGAAGTCTAACCACACTCCCTAGATGTTTGCTTACTCTTTGCTGCTAATGAAGAAACAAATGTTTTGGGTCCAGGTGGGATGAGCGTGGCAGCCTGGGTAGAGAGTATTCCCACACAGCCTGGGTAGAGAATATTCCCACACGGGAAGATAAGTTTGCACTCTCACGAGGAAACAAAAGAAAAGGAGGGTGAAAATGACCTGAAAGTAGAATGGGATTATTAGAGAATTGGAGGAAAGACAAAAGAAAGTAGAAGAAAGTTGAGTAAGTAGACATTATGAAAGAAGCACATATTAATGAATATAACAGCCCCCAATGAATCACATTAATTTGTACAGTTAATGTGCTTTAGTGGTTATAATAACAAATAAAAATAAATATTTTTTAAAAAGAATGTGCTCCTCACCCTAATAGCTATAGTTCAGGATAGATTAGATTAGGTGAGCTCCCGCCTGTGGTGACGATTCCAGGCGATACCACAGAAGAGCAGAAAGCCTCTTGGGAGAGAGAAGCTTCTCCCGAGAGCCTCTCCTGCTGATAGAAAATAAAGGAAGAGAGAAATGGTTGGAAGAGTATCCTGTGCAGGTCCCTGTCCTGGAGTTATTGATGGAAACTCCAGCTCCTCAAATGTCTTGAGAACACTGAATAACTGTCCACTGCCTCACAAAACCAGGGCAGTGTGGTTAGGCCTACTCCTAGACTCTTTTCATGGAATCCTAGCTCTTCTCTTCCTTAGAGGTTGGGTGGAATTTACTTCCTTCCTTAGCGCTTCAACTAAACTCTCACAGAAACAGGCTGAAGATGACCGATGGGCAAAGCAGAGGAAGCAGGAGTTCCTCCAAACAGCAAGAATTGAACTTACTCAATGGGTAGACGTTTGTCAGGGAGGATTTGGAGCATGGCAAAATATTTTTAAGTTGTTATAAATGGCTTAATATCTAGGTCAAGCCATGGGCAGAGTAAAATAAAAATAAATACAGTTGAATGAAAGAGATACTGATTTGATCTGTCTTCTCATCAGGCAGGCTGAAGAGAGATGCTTGCTAATTTGTGTGAGACAAACTTTCTTCAGGCATAGTTCCTCTGGATGGGTGTCATCCCTCTTTTGAGCCTCTGCCTCTCTTAGTCCCAAACATAACATACTCATGTCTTCAACTTTTTCTGCTGGCATTCATGGGCAGTCCATTGCTTTCCTCTTCAAGTTCAGACTTTTGAGTTTGCCTGAGGTCTTCTGTTATTTTACAACCCATAATGTCTCTCTCATGGCTTGTGTCTGTTCCCCAATCTTGGCCCTCCACCATCAGCCCCCTGCCCGAGGCCCTATGTGGAGTCAGGAAGAAACAGATGCATCTTTAGAGCTTTCAGCTGTCTCCAGCTCCATCCTCTCTCTTTTAGAGGGCTAATGACTTTTACATCCCATACTCATGTTCAATCTCCAAGTATCTTTTTGGACAAAATAAACCTTTCTCCAGATACAAGACCTAGTCTTCTAAGAGTCTCTATGCCTTCTTCCCTCAGGATTCTGCCAAAAGATAAGGATTGGAAGACAATAGTTCAAGCCAAATCATTAGATCCTGAAGCTGACCCTCAATCTGACATGGGATTTTCTATTTCATGGTCTCATTTTTCTTCTCACAGTTATCTTATGAGGAAGCAGAGATATTACAGGTCACGGAGGTTTCAGTTAAGGAGATGACTTTTCCGCCGTGGTGCATACTGCTTCATCTCAGAGCAAAAGCATGAATCTAAGGCTTTCTCTCTCTAATCCTTCTCTCTCATCTCATTTCCTACTACTCTCTAACTCTTCACTGATTTTCATCATTTTCTTTCTTAAAGAATAATTTTCAAAAGATCAGAACTAACTTTCATAAAAACAGAACTCAATTATTCACTAGTGAGAGAAGCTTTAAGCTGTTAAGACTGACTCAAAACAGAATATGAAAAACAGAGGTATGAATACCAAGACAGATACTAATGTTCCCAAGAACTCACTAATAGATACACAGCTGGTTAATAGCCTATACAAGTCCAAAAAATGTCTGAGTCAGTAAAAAAAAAAGACAAGCTGACTCACCAATAAAAATGGGAGACTCAAATTCATAAAACCAAGAATAAAAGAAGAAATGTTACAACTAACATTACATAAATAAAAAGATTTATAATAGTATATTGTGAACAGCTGTGTACCAAAAAAAATTTTAAACAACTTACATGAAATGCATAAATCCCCAGAAAGATTATAAATTACAAATTATAAATGCATGCTCAAGAGACACAGAAAATAAATAAATCCATAACACAGAATACAGCTCAATCAGTTAGTTTTAAACTTACCAAGCATTCGAAGAAAAAATTCATATCAATCTTCAGAAGTTTTTTTCCCCAAGCAAGGATAAGAACAATGAATACTTCTCAATTTGTTATAGGAGACCTAAATTATTGGGACCTAATACACAAAGACATCATAAGAAAATGACAGACCAACAACCCTTATTTTTAAAAAGAGGAACAAAAATACTTAGCAGTATACTCCCAGACACCAGCAAATTAAACAGTGTATAAAAAGGAGTAGGCACAAAACTTAAACGGGACTTATCTTAGAAATGCAAGGCTAATTTAAATGCACCATGTTGTAAAATGAAAGAGTAGCATGCTTATCGACATGCAAATAAAAGAAAATTGACAAAACTTCAACACTATTACATCATAACAAACAAACGGGACTAGAAAGGAACTTTCTCAAACTGGGAAAACCATTTATGAAAAATCTATACGTTCACGTCATGCTTAATGATAAAAGACTGAATATTTTCTTGTAAGGTTAGTATCAAAACAACAATGTTCATTCTTGCAACTTTTCCTCGGCATTGTGGTGAGGAGCTAGCCAGGACAATAGGCAAGAGGAGAAAATGGCTATGAAAATTTTGGAAGTTAAATTAAGATGTCAGTGTTGCTTACAATGCTATTAAAAAGAATAAGAGATCAAAATGAAGATAATCCAACACTTAGAAATACATATAATATAATAAAAGAACTGGCAGACATACATAAAACCATCATAGTATGCCACTAAGACAATTTTAAGATCTAAGATGGCAGAATTACTATGAATGTTCACAGGTCAGAAGACTTAAGATTGCTAAGAAAATCATGCTCCTTATCTCATCTATACATACAAAATTATCCCTATCACAGCATCAGCTGATATTTAAATTCAGTCAGAAATGCAAAACACTCAGACAAAACTAAAAGCAGTTTTGAAAAATATGAGTAATTTTGAGAGCCCAGACTCCCCAATTTCAGAATTTCCCATAAATGTATAATAATAAAACTGTGTAGTGCTCACATACAGACAAATGTGAAGATCAATGAGATAAAATTGAGACTCAACAAATAAACCCACACATTTATCATCAATTTCCTTCAACAAAGGTGCAAAGCTAATTCAACAGGGAATGAAAACCCTCCTGGCAGAGAGACAGCTGAGTCTCCACATGCAAAAGAGTGAATTTGAACCTTTGCCAATTGATATACACAAGAATTTTCTTTTTATTAGTTTTTTAAATAAGCACATGGAGAAATGGGTCTCATTGTGCCATCTTCATTTATACTTCATTTTGTTGATCACTTCCTGTAGGAAATGTTTCTTTTTTGTTTTTCCTATCAAAGGTAGCTTGCTTGCAAAGGGCATTCCATAATTTTCCTTCACCTTTGATCTCTACCACCTAATAAAACTTTCATGCAAACATTTTAATCTCCCCTAATGTGATGGTTTTAATTGAAATGGCCCCCAAAGGCTTGTAGATTTGAATGCTTGGTCATCAGGGAGTGACCCTATTAGAAAGTGTGATTTTTTTGGGGTAGGTGTGGTCTTGTTGGAAGAAGTGTGTCCCTGGGGGTTGGCTTTGGGGTTTCAAAATACTCAAGACAACCCTTTCTCATCCTGTCTTTCTCTTCCTGCTGCTTGCCAATCCAGATGTAGAACTCTCAGCTCTTTCTCCAGCACCATGTCTACCTGCAGGCTGCCATGCTTCCTGCCATAATGATAATGGACTAAGCCTCTGCACTGTAAGCCAGCCCCCAATTAAATGTTTTCCTTTCTAAGAGTTGCTATGGTCTTTGTTTCTCTTTGTGGCAATAGAATATTGACTAAGGTATTTACCTGGTAAACTTTTGTTTGCACAAAGTCCCCTTCCAGCCCCATTTCTGAAACTTCACATCCTAGAACTATAAATCTTTTTCTCCCTTTCCTTCAATTCCTTTGCTCTGATTCTTTAAAATCTAGCCAATTGAGAAAGGCTGTGAGTTTTGGGGAAAGACACAGTGTGTAGAATATTATTTTAAGATGTGTTACATTTGTTTATGCTATGGAACATTTGTTTAATGATGCAAAGATGTGTTGTATTCTTTTATGTTGCATCTGTTTAACTCTGTGAAGCTGTGTTACTGTGCCTGTCTAAAATACCTGATTTATCTAATAAAGAGCTGAACAGCCAATAGCAAGGCAGGAGAAAGGATAGGCCGGGGCTGGCATGAAAAGAGAATAAATAGAAAGAGAAATCTGGGAGGAGAAAGAAAAAAAGAGCAAGAGAATAAGGAGAGGAAGATGCTAGGGACCAGCCACACAGCCACACAGCCCCCCCCCCCCAAGGAGTAAGAGTGAAAGTAAGATGTACAGAAGTAAGAAAAGGAAAATGCCCAGAGGCAAAAGGTAGACGGGATAAATCAAGTTAAGAAAAGACAAGACAAGCTAAGGCCGGGCATTTATAAGAAAGAATAAGTGTTTGATTTAGTTGGGTGGTGGGCCCCCCGAAAGACCAAAGACCAAAGAGCAAAAGAGAAAAAAACAACAACATCATGCCATGTGTTAGCCTAAAAACCAAATGAACTTCCTGCACCAGTCTGCTTTCTAGGCCAGTTTGGGTTCCAGAGTGTCTTTTTATAAGAAGAAGTTGCCCTGTAGAGCTGCTTTTCCTTTGTCCCCATGTTCCCGCATGTTTCTGCGTACCTGTGTTTATTCCGTGTTGCTTCCTAACACCCCTACACTTCTGTTTCACGTCTCCTTGCCCTCCTCCAGCTCCCCATCCCACCCCACCAATGTGCATTTCTAAACACAAAAAGGACCCAAATCTAAATGTCAGAGTGGACACACAAAAACTCACAAAAGAAAACACAGTAAATGCTCATTGTTTTAAGCAACAAGTTCTTTGATGATTTCCTTGCATGTTTCCTTTGAAAGCATAAGCAACAAACGAATAAATGTATATATGGGTAAAACTGAAAACTTGGTTCTCAAATAATAGGACCCACAAAGTGGGAAGATAGGTTTCATAATGGTAGTAAATAACTATAAACCATTTATTTATTTAAGGGTTTCTTCCCAGAATATATATAAAGAATTCTTAAGATGCAAAAATAAGAGAAACATTTTAAACCATAAAAGAATGTGTTGTTCTAAAAAAAATATGAAAAAATGGTCAATTGAACATATGCAAAAAAATGTTCAGTGTTGTTAGCTATTAAGGAAATGCAAATTGAGACCATACCAAGACATCTCCCACACCCGCTGAAATGGCTTTCTTTTCTACAGGGTAGAATTCAGTTATGTACCCGTGAACAGTATTCTTTATATTTCTTTGGGAAGTATCATTGGTCTCACCATGAGTTGAATTCTAACACTAGAGAACTATCAAGTAACTGAAGCAATAGCAGCTCCATCAGAGAGAACAATGATGTAATTCCCAGAGGATTTCCAAGTTCTAGCGGTCCTTTGAAAAGATGGTCTAACTCACGTGTGCAGGTCTTGGGATTTCTTCCTAATCCAAGCATGTTTTTACCCCCATCATCTTGCTGCTTCTCCCCATCTCACTCTTCCTTTTTTATTTTTATTTCTTTCTGTTTAACAATCATCCTCACAAAATAACGTCCCTGTTAGGGTTCTAATATGAAATGTCCTCCAAAGGTTCACATGAATCCTCGCTCCCAGTTGTTGGCACTCTTTTCGAAGATGGTGGAATTTCTAGGGTAAGCGGCCTAGCTGGTAGAGGTGGGCCACCATGGGCTGGCCTTCAAGGTCAATCTGCTTCTGATTTCAGATGCTCTGTCTGCTTCCTGGTCTGCCTCCACTTGAGGAGTTCTGACACAAGCTCCGGGCACATGGTCTTGCTTCCCCGTGTCTTCGCCGCCATGATGGACCATAGATACAAAATTATGAGTCAAGATCTATTCCTCTCACATTTTTTTCTATCAGTTATTTCGTCACAGCAATTTGAAAACAGCTGACTAGCTGTTTCTCCACACACATATATGTTATCTATTGCTAGTTAACAAATCATCCTGAAAATCTGTGGCTTTAAACAAACTTTATATATATATATATATAGGATTATCTCAGTTTTTCTAGCTCAGGGACCTGGAGTCACTTTACCTGGGTGGCCTGGTCAAGGTTCTCATTCCATTGTGGTAAACTCAAGATGTTGGCAGGAGCTGCAGCCATTTGACAGTTGGACTGGAGCTGGGCGTCTGTTTCCTGGATGGCTCCATTCCACAGGTTGGCAAGAGTTCTCCATTATTGCCACATGAGCCTCTTTATAAACTGCTTGTGTATCCTTGACATAACAGCTGACTTACCCTACGGCAAACAACCCAAGGAGAAGAGGTGGGAGATGGCTCTTGAATCATCTGGCGTCCAGAGTTAAGTATCATTCTCATTCTTCTTTCTTGTAGAAATCACTAAACCCAGTCATGGCACTCCAGGGGACAGAGGTTAGGACTTACTTTTCAAAGGGAAAGTTAAAAAAAAAATTCTTGGGAAGCCCATTTTAGAACCTGACAACACACTCCGCATAAACAAATCCTCTTCTCTGGTACTCTACTGCCTTACTCAATTTGTGTTTTGTATACAACATTATTATCAGTATATCTAATTGCCAATCTTATGACTTAAGACCTATGACAAAGGGTCCATTGCATTTTTCATATTAAATACTCTACACCTAGAATAGTGACAGGATATTTTGGCTCAATGACCACCTACCTACCTTCCTGATTAGATAAATGTGACTGAGGTGACAAGTCCCAGGAGCACAGCCAAGCATGGAAACCAGTTACAACGTTTCCAAACTTAATGTATTTCTCACAATTTTATCTTAAAGGAATTCCAGTGATTTAATGTTAAGTCATCATGTGATTCTAGCTGAGGAAACAGGAGCCTTCACAGTCCCCCAAACAAACTCACTTCAGTGGAGGACTCTTGTACTTCTTAGGCTCACACAAACTCTGCTAACCAAAAGTTAGGGATGTCTTCCCTTGTTCCACAGGGAAATAAGCTAACAACAACAGCAGAATCTCACCTCTCATCCTCTCAAGAGCCAGCATGGGGCTTTGGGTAGTGGCCTATGTCTGTCATCCCCGCAGTTCCTCAAGATCACAAAACATTGGAGTGGCCCAGAGCCAAAGTCTAATGCAAGTACTTCATCTGAGGTTAAAAAGAAAAGACCCCACATGATACCTTGCTGATTTACTCTTATTTATTTGGGATTTAGCAGCATTTTTAAAGCTATGTGTTGATGCTCCTTGGCTCTGGAGAATAAGGAAATCCGAATGCAATTAGAAAGCTAACAGTAATGGGAAGTACACAAGATTGGAAAGCCAAACTACATTACTAATTTGCAGAAAGCCTGGTTTTCCATACCTATAAAAAGGCAGAGCCAGGCTGATGAGAGTAGAGATAACTCCAAATTCCTATTTTGGTTGGACTGTGTCAGAAAGCACAGAGATATCTTAACATCTCTTGAAGAGTCTTTGCCAACTTCTTACCAGAAATGTCAGCGAGCATCGTCACGAGTATTACATCTCTCTCTCTCTCTCTCTCTCTATCTATCTATCTATCTATCTATCTATCTATCTATCTGTCTTTCTCTCTCTCTGCTCTTCTCAGTCCAGGACAATAGGATGGGGACATTGCATGAAAGAAACACCAAACAAAACAACAACAACAACAACAACTGGAAGTATTGAAGACAAGCCGCCCGCTTCAGTACCACATGAAGCAAGAAACAACTTCAGTGGACAGGGTGTGCTGCCCCTAGCTGTGCCTTTCCTCTGGGCCATTGTGTGGTCAAGAGCAGCAACTTCTCACACTTAGGACCATGCCATTCCAGGGGCATGTTCAGTCCACCAGCTCATAGCAGGTGTACCATCTGACTTTTCTCCTTGGTGCCCCTCAGTGAGGCTCTGAAATCAAGGACAAAGGAGCCTTGGTCTTTAGGGAGCAGGGGAGCCTTAGGAGCAACCTCACTAACTCTCTTCACCTGTCTGCTGGGACAGACCGTGGTAAGGACAGAAGACGAACAGAACTTACTATTTTCCCTCTAGTTAATTTTCAGAGGGAACAGACATCTGGGTATTTGCCAGCTGTGTGCCTGCCTCTGCAGCAATGGAACAGGTAGAGTAGCTGTGGTAATAAAGAGAAACACACTGTTAAGCTCTGCCTCCAGGCAGCCAGCTCCCTCCACTACCATGATGGCAGAAGTGCAGGGCAGGAGCCTGTCCCCCTCAGGGATTTCTGGAAAATCATCCTCACTCTAGGTTTGGTTCTGAGGGCTGTCAAAATCCCAACAAAACTCTTTTGGCCTATTGAAGGAGGATGAGCTTAAAACACTGGGGACAGAAAGCTCAGCTTTTCATTTGAGGGACTGTGATCTATATAAGCTGAGATATATAATAATTATAAATATTCTATATAATCCTAGATCAGAACCAGGAGAAGACTCAGCGCCACAGCTCAAGACCTCCCTTGTTTTAGACAAAGGAAAAGCACTTGGAGGTGAACGGATGCATTCACCACAGCAAGAGCACACAGTGGTTCTGAGCACTAGTTATACCACTGGCAGGGCGAAGGAGCCTGGGGAATGGAAGAACACAGCCAAGATCATCGGATTATTGGACACTGATCAACTTAACGGGATTTAGTGACTATTAAATGGCAGGAGCAGGGGGTTATGATAAAGTAGAGTCCAGGAGGTTCTCACGACTGGTATATTTTTATGTCGTTTATCAAAATGACACTGGGGAGGGACTAGGTCAACAGTTTGAGACTCCATAGCTCATTTCTGAGAGAAATTCAATTACAATGCCCAGTGAGTAACTGAGCATGTTTCTTAGGGAAAAGGCTTAAAACAACACGTAGTGACTGTCAAAGTCCTGCGGTGGATGAAGCCTTACAGACAGAAACTGTAAAAAAGTGAAAATGACCCTGTCTCGAAAAACCAAAAAAAAAAAAAAAAAAGTGAAAATGAACTGGGGAAGCTGAAGGGTAGTAAGGAGGTTAGGGTCAACTTCCAGCAAGCTCTAGACAAGGGAAGCCCACTCCAGGATCCAGAGATGAGGAAGCTCATCTTAAGTGTTAGCTTAGCTACCCTCCGGAACGTTAACTCTCCCCTAGTCAGAAGGAGGCAGGAACATCTCCAGTCCTCTCGCTCAGTATTGCTCTCCTCAGTCCTCAGGGTGAGGCTGTGAGATTCCAGCAGCCAGTGTTCTCAGCTGGAACCCAAGGTAGATGCCTCTAGAATCACGCTCCACTCAGCTTCCCCGTATATTCCATCCACTCCAGTTTTTGTGTCCCAGACCAAGAATCTAACACGCAAATATGCCTCTTCAGGCTGGCAGACTACCTGACATTTATTAAACCACAGCTACCTGAAGACCTTCTGCTGCTCATAGAAGTTTAATAGAGCCTTGCAGAAATGTAAGGTGAAGAGAAAACACAGGAAAGTGTAGGGAAAGGCAAGGAAGTGTCACCAGGCAAATATCTGAGTAGACACTATTGTGCTTTCGAGCATCTATTTCTTTCCAAACTTAACAAAGTGTCATTGGAAAATAGGCAATGTTCTTCCGCTTTGTGCCTCAACTCAATCAACAAGGGAAAATGTGTCCTTTCCCAAGAAATGTCGAATCTCTTAGAGAAGGCAAGCATGAACAGTGAAATAAACAGGTCAGGACATCAGATGAGCTCTGCAAACTGAAGGACCAAGAGTCAGAGGAAGAGGAAATAAGATTGGGGTGAAAGTCAATGAGATCTGAGTTTTAAACTCAGTCCTGCCTGTAGTGTTGGGTAACCCCATCGAAGAAAAGTTTCCTAAGCAAAATCTTGGCCAAGCCTGTGTTAGACACCAGCAGCGAGGAATATACCATTCCTAATGAAGTAAAACCCCTGGATGACAAAAGTAAAAATGCAGAATTAACAGAGGGAAAGAGACGTTGGAGGAAGGAAGAATGGAATTTGAAAGATAAAAGTGAATTTTAAGATGCATCGTTCATAGGCAATGTCTTATGTAACAGCCCCCTTGGGCAAAACACAGAGACAGGAAAAAGAAGGTGGAGAGTCCCAAGCTTTCATTTTTACCATCATGTGGGAACACATGGACAGGAAGAGGCCCTAGAGCTGGAGATGTGAGAAGCAGCTGAGCAGCCCCACCTGTGCACTTAGGCCTGGGGACCCAGGGGAGGCTCTACCCTATGAAGAGAGGGAAACCTGTCTTTGTAAAGGTCAGATCATGTTCAGTACTGCTGACCCAGCAGAAGGAGAGATGTGAGAACCTGGGAGGCCACTAAATCAGCTGCCTTGGCCACTCACCTTCTAGGGAGTTTGTTTTCATCGACTTAAGACTGAGCCAACTGATACCACAAGACTCCAGGCTGTTATGACATCCTGTTCAAAGTTTAACTAGATGAGGCAATTCTTACAAGAGGAAAACACCACACTGGGAGAATTTGGCAGTGACTGTGTGTGTATGAGCATGAGTGTCTATGTGTCTGTGTGGTGTATTTGTGTGTACATACACATACATGTAGAGGCCAGAGGTTGATGTCAGGTGTCTTTCTCTACTACTTCCCACCTTATTTTTTGAGATAGGGTCTCTCAGTGAACCTCAAGCTCACCGATTCAGAAATACTGGCCAGTTAGCTCCAAGAATCTGCCTGTCTCTACTAACCCAGTGCTAGGATCACAGGGATATACCACCACACCTGTCCCTTCACTTTTGACAAAATGCCAGCTGTCCTTTGTGTTACTGTGATGCTGGGAATTTGAACTCAGGGCCACACATTTTACTGACAGAACCATTTCCCCAGCTCTCTGTGTTATTTTTTTTAATTGTATTATGAGATTTTCCCAACAATTCATATTATTGTTAAGATTGCTTGAGTACAAAAGTCGCATCTTTCTAATTTTCCCTGAGTCTAATGTCAAGTAGGATCAAATGTATTCAAGGGTCCTAAAGACAACTGTCACAAAAAACAAGCACGAGAGACTTGGGTATTTAGTAAACAGGTATGAGAGAAAACACTGAGCTCTTGGATTCTTCACTAGGATGCTATTTCACCCTGGCAGTCCCCAACATCTCTTCCTTTGGCTTCTCCAAAGTTTTGGTTCCCCAAAGCATTTTAAGAATGAGCAGCAATTCTTAACATTACCTGTTCCTTTTTTTAAAATTAAAAGTTGTATCAAAAAATGCAGAAAATCGCCCAAGTATCCATTGATCTCCAGAAGCAGGGACTCTCCCAACATACCACCCCACACTCTGGTTTTCCAACAAGGGTTCCAAGATGGATTGGATGGTGCTCAGTAGTCTTCAGATTATTGCTTTTCTTGCCTAGCCAGCTCCTCAGGAGGCATGGAAAATAAGATTGCAGTCTGGACCTCAGATCTGTACACTGCCAAGGACTCCCCCAGCGTCCTAATCCTGCATCCCTCAAAAAAGTCTGTTCTGCCAAAGACCATCTTCTTGATTTCAACTCAGTGCCTTGCCTGCTTGGGCAAGGATGCTTATACCAAGCGTGAGTATCATACAGTCTCAATGAAGAGGAAGAATCAAACACTTAATGTTACTTCTTTTCCTCTTGAAACAGTTGACTAGACTCTTAACACTCGGTTTGTGGAACAATTTTACCTGAAGCTATCTGGGAAAACAAAGAAATGTCTGTTCATATTCTACTTTCTTGTTGTGGGATATTTTGATCACACTCTTGACACTCCAGAGACTGCCAATAAAGTTTACTTTGAATCAGAGGGCAGAGCTAGCTTAGCCATAGAGGTTTTGGAGGACAAAGACATATAGAGAGACACAGGAAGTAGTAGGGAGGGATTTAGAAAGGTTCTTGGCCCTTTTGGATCAAGGAAGGAAAAAGAGAGGTCACTGGCTGCTTCTCTGGTGCTTCTCTGATCAATCAGGTTCTTACCCCAATATCTGACTCCTGAGTTTTTATTGATAAAGAATAATTAGATAAATGCTTCATCTGGCACCCAATGAGGGGCACGAGATCACAGGGCAGTCCCTCACTGCTGGCTTTGCAGCCACTGGAGCCACTGCAGCTGGCTCTCCCTCCCTCCCTCCCTCCCTCCAAGTCCTCCATGAAGAGTCTGGGATTTCCCATTTCAACCTCCCCGCACCAGCCTCCAGCTGCTGCCCCCTGCCCCAAATATCACAGGCAGCTAGCTAGGAAGCAAAGAGGTTGGGCAAGACTTCCAGAGACAGAGAGGACTCTTGGAAGAAGAAAGGCTAAGTCACCAGTCAGACACAGAGAGGAAACAGGAAGTCCAAGATGGAAGAGAGGTAATGCCACATGGCAGAACATAGATTAATATAAATGGATTGATTTAAGTTATAAGAGCTAGTTAAGACAAGCCTAAGCTAAAGCCAAGCTTTCATAATTAATAAGTCTCTGGGTTGTTATTTGTGAGCTGGCAGTCCCAACAAGAAAGTACTGCTATACTTTCTTCTTGAGTACTAAATAAAGATAAATCTACCTCTCTCTCTCTCTCTCTCTCTCTCTCTCTATATATATATATATATATATATATATATATATATATGTCCCATATAAAGATAACCATGGTTTCTATACTCCTTGTTATACAGCAGTGGGGTCAAGGATAAAATGATTGGAAATTATGATGGGCTGCTTCCTCTGCTTCCATCATTAACTCATTTGAGAACTCATCTATAATCCAACTTGTAAGGATTATCTTTCCATGTTGGCAAATTGGGGGTAAAGGCCATGTGCCTTACCCAGAGTGAGAAATCCAATCAAGAGAGAAGAAGTTCAAATCTGACCAACACTGACGTGTACATTATAAACCATCAAGTTCTCTATAAATGGCTCTTGACTGAGTCTCACGGGTTATTTTTCCATCTAGTTTAGGGTACTAAGATAGAACCAAATGACCCCTGTACCATTTGGATCCGAAGCTCAAAAGTCAATTGCTTCCCTTCCTTTCATTTAATTAAGAAGTAATATTCAGTACCTAACTATACATCACATGAAAGAAATTTAGAGAGTTGTCATTTAAACACAACTTGATTCCTTGGCAGGGTCTTAGAATATACATAGCAAAGCTCTGGATAAACCATTTTATGTAGTGGTATATCCCAACTAAGGTCACCCAGAGTGAAGTGAGGATAGTTGCGGTGGATCACAGAAGCACTGAGCAAGAGATAGGGTAAGACCTTTGCTCTCTCAGTATGCAAGACCTCACAGCACACTATTGGGTCTTCATTTTGCTTTGAGATCCTGATGGAAAACTTACTTGGTGATGGAGCAGAACTTGTCAACTAGAGTATCCACTAAACTACTAGTGAGATACACAAGTAACTAGATTGCTGTCAGATGGAAGGGAAGGAAAGGGATCTAAAAGAGACAAGACCAAGAGAAACAAAAAGAAACAGGTCAGTTGTAAGCATAGCATGGGCATCCACCTTCTGTTTATTTCACTGAAAAGGCCTTTTCCCTTTCAATCCCCAAGTCAAGTGATAAGCTAGAAAAGGTTGGTGTCACATAGGCTGATGAAGACACTGATGTCTGTCAGGCTGACTTCTCCTCATAAAACCTTGCCAGACACTCATCCCAGCCAAACCACTTTAGAGATCTGGGGATATCAAAGAACTGGGAGTAGGCCTTTGCTGTTTCTTTTTGGTTGACTAACATGTTGCTTTGTAACACGGAGCAAGTCATTTCTCTCTGGAATTTTCCATCTGTAAAATTATATGACAGCCTTAAAATTATATTATAGCTGAGAAGTGACCTACTGGAGGGCAATAGCTCCCAGCACTCTCGGCACCCTGGTATTGCATTATAGTTGCTCAACCTGGGGTCATGACATGATTCTTTGGTCATGGAAAAAAAGTTTGTGTGGCTAAAGCTTCATGCTGTGCCTCCGTCCTGAGGCCAGGAAATCGCCTTTCTGTTTTGGATTAACTTTTGTTTGTTTATGTGCTGTCTGTTCCCGTCTTTGTGAATTAGGACGAGTCGAGGTGGAAGAGGAAGGCCCTGGACACTGAGAGTACGGGACAGGATTTCAATCCTGCACTTGAGCAATCGGCTACACCAGATGTGCCCATTGATAGGTGAAGAACGGATGGTAGCCAGCAACGCCAAAGGAGAAAGCTAAGCAGTGGGGGAGCTAACATAGAATTGAGAGCATAAGACTGGCCCCATAAGAGTCCCACAACCAAACAAAGGACCCAGACAGAGGCAGATCCTTGCGGTTAAGAGCTGGTGCCGGGAAGTGAACTCAGGCACAGTTGGGTCTTCCAGGCCAGAGGTGACCCTACATGGTCTGAGAGCCAATTCCAACCTGTTCCCCAGGAATGGGTATTGAGAGCTGCTCCTGCTCTACAGCTGGCAGGCCCCCAGACAGTCGAGATTTCACCACTGTCCCTGGCATGTTGGCCTGCCTCACTTCTCACTCTCCTCTGACTATGCCAACCTGTCTGCTTTGTCTGAGAGACTTCCACTGTGTTTCTGAGAAATGCTGGCAATTGAGAAGTTCCCCCCAGGCCTCTGATCTCCCTCAGAGCAATTCAGCTACAGAAGGGACCTTGTTCCCTGCTTATGCCTTAATGGACAGCCCACCCACTAGTCCGCCTGCTGGGAGAAGAGCCAGCTGGGCTGGTACATTCCCTTCAATCTCCGTCCCCACCTTCCTCTCAATGCCAGCCCAGCTGAGGCTGGAGTGCCACCCAAATTTGGAAAGACCAAGACCATTGTGCTGAAGCAGCAAAGATTTGGAGCTTTCTGAGTACTCAGTAGTATGCTTCTGCTGAGTCACGTCCAATATTTGTGGTCCCCATTTGTCTGTTCTGTCCCTTGAACTTCCGTATCATACAGTGTCCCCACGCATCAGAGTGACTGAGACACTGCAGTTCTCACCGTACTTGACATGCACGTGCACACACACACACACACATGCACACAGTAATATATGCAAACCTCACGAGATCCACAGGTAAACATAAACAGCATTGAGTTACTTCTCAAGATACATCCAGACATCCTTTGCTTTTAGAGAAAATTACATTGCATCTGTAGTAAATGAGATAGCCTTGTTTTTAACTGGTATTTAAATATCATACAAAGCTTCGAAGCACAAGGAAGGAACGGGAGACACCCAGTATTTCATCATCAACATAACTTTCTTCACCTTTAGGTGAAACCTCAATGTGTGTAAGCAGGTCTAATTTCACAAAAGCAAAAGCAATCCGTTTAGCTGAATTGGTTAAAGAACGATTATTATGACCTTATAGAACTCCCACTACCAGAAAAATACTTATTTACCATGGCAGATATTAATTGCTGAAAGAATTGTCTTTGCTGGAAATCTTAAGACATGGTGATTACTTTTTTTCAATCTCTTATTTCTCTTAGACTCGAGGTTTTAAGACCACGGCTTGTGTTTTTACACTCTGCTCTTCAAAACTAAGATCAGAACTCACCAGATGTTTTCATTATTCTTTATATCTGTGTGCGTGTGTGCACATGTATGCACGTGTGTGTGTGTGTGAATATCATGACACACCCTCCAGCTAGAGCAAGTGTCTAGAGAAGGAGACGCGATGGAGAAACTGAGGAAGAAAGGAGTAGCTCCACCCACCGGGAGAAGCCATCTGCAGGAAAGTTGCTTTTCTCCCTAACTTCCCTTCCAGCGGTTGCAGCTTAAAAACTGGCTTTATTCAGGTTTCTAGCAAATTCATCTTCTTACCACCAGCTGCCCTATCCCACGGGGACCCCTTATCAAGCTTCTTGGCTTCTGGGTGTTCTTCTAAAGCTGTAGAACATGCACATAAGCCAGCACAAGGCTGACAAGGCAAGGAGGGGTATTGTGACAGAGCAACACTGGGTCCAGGGTGCCAGAGCTGCATCACTGTTCTGACCTGTGCTCACACACCTCCTAGGGTGCCAGAGCTGCATTGCTGTTCTAACCTGGGCTCACACACCTCCTAGGGCGCCAGAGCTGCATCGCTGTTCTGACCTGTGCTCACACACCTCCTAGGGTGCCAGAGCTGCATCACTGTTCTGACCTGTGCTCACACACCTCCTTCAACATTTCAGGAAGTTCAACTAAAACAAGTCAGCCCTGCCTGCTACTACCCTTATCTTCAGGGCTGGAGAGTTAACCCATCAATGCTTGCTACCTGAGCCTGGGGACATGCACTCATGCATTCAATGTTTGCCTGAGGATATGTATTCGTTCCTCAGCATCCACATAAAAAGCTAGACGTGGCGCTGCACGCTTGTCATCCCTATGCTGGGGAGGCAGAGACAGGAGACTCCCTGGAGCTCACTGTCCAGTCAGCCAACACTCATCAGTACCCCCAGGCCGATGAGAGAACCTGTCTCCAAAAACAAGCTGAATGGCTCCTGAAGAACAACCGATGACCTCTTGGCCTTTGGACATGCAACATATACACTCTTTAGTATCCTAAACTCCCCGATCTGCTGTTACGTTCCTATTCCAGTGGCACTTCCCCTTTCTTTCATAGCATTTGACCTCATCGTCTTGCTCCCTCAGTTATCCTCGTCCACCCACCATGTCTCCCTCCCCCTCTCCAGTGTGCTCTGGAGGTGTCATGAACGCTGGCAGCATGTAGCCCTCTCTCCCTCTCTCCAGCACATGCTTGCCTGGCTTTTATTCTGTCTCTTGTGAGATGGGGCCTTGTGAGAGGGGAGATGAGCAAACAAAATCCAGATGTCCTGCAAGACAAGAGGAAGGCAGGGAGCCTGGCACCTGGTGAATAGTCACACTGGCTTCTGGCTGCTCCCCCCACCCCCTCCACCCCCCCACTCCCCACCCCCACCCCCCCACCCCCGCGAGAGGTGGGAATACAGGGTAAAGAAAAAAGACTCTTGGAGTGCTCTTTATCTCTCCCCTGTTGATTTCTTTACCCCTGAAAGCAGAGAAGGACAGAAAGCTAAACTTGTGGCCATGGCACCCTTTTAATTAGTGTCCCCAAACACCACGGGCAGCAGATGCTCTCAGCATTACATAGCTTGAGATAAGGATCTTTGTAAATACCATTTTCCATCTTGAGCCAAGATCTCTTGGCTAATAATTCTGAGTCTGATTTCTGTGTGTCTCCACAGTTAGCCAGCTCATAATTAGGGTGTTCGTCCCCAAGGCTGAATGGTGGCGAAGCAGGGAGGGCAGCAAGAAAAGTATGTGTTCCGTGTTTGAACATCAGTCTGAACAGTGAGAGCAGAGAGATGTCTGCAAACAGTGTTAGCTGTGCCGAGTCAGATGGAGGCATAGCAACAGAGCTCTGATTGGGTAAACCCGGGCAAAGGCTAGGCCTATGGTGAATTGCTCTGAGCTGTGCTCCTGCAGGCACAGAACTGTAGCAGGTCCCTGCAGGCCCTGCAAAGTCACACTCTGAAGATCCAGAGGCTCCCCGCTGGCTAACAGAACTTGTGACTCCTGAAATCTGAGGCTGCTGATTTACCATTTAACACGCCAGTCACAGCCTCCTCGGCCTGTGGACTCCGTCGGCATGAGCTCACATGGAAATCGTGTCTTCACAGATTCTAAATTCTTGGAGACAGGCTCTTAGAAACAGAGCTAACCCAGTTAGATTCACTTGGGGGAAATTGACCAGGGACTCAGGATCCTACACTGGACATTAATTACTGTGTATGACTGTTAGAAAGAGGGCACGCTATCTGCTTAGTATTGACGACCTGCTTCCCAAGAATCCATAGTCCCCAGAAGCCTAGGGACAAAGAAACAGTTATAGTCCCACCTTGCTGATAAGGCAACTGAGTTAAAGATGGGTCCAGGGTGTGAAATCTGTAACTGAGTGGGGATATGTATCGATTAACACATCAGTCAGCAGGACACATATGGGAGCTAGAGGCTGACCTGTAATGCCACAGTAGGATGATGAGGGACAGTGAAGGATGAAGATTTTGTGCTTCTTTAAATTGAAAGAAAGAAAAAGAAGTCAATGGTCCCATTGTTAGAATTCCTAGCCACTTCCCCAGCTACATGACCTATGTAGTCCATGCAATGCATGATCACTTAATCTAATAATGCACATGGGTGGTGTAGCTACATAAGCCCATAAATACATGTGCAGGAGGGTGGGGGAACCTATAAAAGCGGATTCCACCTATTCCTCCCCTCTCTTCCTGCACAATCATTCCATAGGCCTCTGCACATCCCTTCTGTTCCTTTCCCTTAATAAACTCTTACAGTGGGCTTTGTTGTACCTCGTGGCTTTTCTCGCACAGAAAACAGTGCTGCTTAATGAATAACACTGTGCCGCTTAGTAAATAACATTGTGCCGCTTAATAAATAATACCCACATTTCAAAAGGAGCGTGTGGAACCTTGGTAACATTGCTGCTGTGCAGTGGAGGTTTGTCTGCTTTAGCTTCCTTCCTCAGCCACGAGGCAGCCTTCAATAAAGCCTCTTTTCTGCACAGGGTTGCAGCTCAGCCTCAAGGGCTGTGGATGCTAATGTGATGGCTGGATTTTTAAATATTTCAAAATCCGTATCACATCACTGAAGGGCAAGTTCTGGTCCTTGCACGGTTTGTCTGTCTGTTTCAAGGAATCGGGAGAGGGAAAACCATATCCCAGGTCATAACGCCAGGAAAATGACCCGGCTGACCCAAGGTGGACTGTAGGAAGCAGACAGCAATAGAGCGAAGAGATCAAATTCACCATACTTGATTTTCTCCCTCTTGGAAGGAGCCAAAAGAACCAATAAGACAAGAGGAGGAGGAGGCGGCAGGGCCAAGGCACCAGGTAGGTGTACAAGGACCTGGATACACTTGCTTGAGGCCACCAGCAGTGGTGTTACCAGCCAAAACTTGGCAGAAACTGTAAGCCGCTTAGAAGAGTCCCAGAGAAAGATGCAATCAACATTGCCTTCATGACAGCCCAGCAGCATGGCAGGTTCACGACCAGGAAGGAAAGCCTATAGCGTATATATATGTACTTACAGCTTAAGTCCTACTTCCTGTACTCTGGGATCTTCGATATTTGCTCCAGAGAAAGGCCAGTGTGGTACTGATAGGACCCCAGATTAAGAAGAAAATGTATTGCCTCCAATGTCCATTGGCAGTAAAGACCAGACATCCACCCCAGTGGAGATAAATGGAATCTATGTAATACTGTGTTGGCTCAGAGTCTCTTTTTCTTCTTCCATTGGGACATCCTTCCAGATAACTCCTTGGAAGGAGCAAGAAAAGGAAGACATTTCTAATTCAGTCATTTAAGATATAATGTTATCTATCTAGATGAGATTGATATCAGTAATGTCACCCTACTTGCCAATGCTGTGAGGGTTCATGTTAGAGTAGACATAGGAAAAAACTCAAGAGCTAAAAGATCATTTCTCTGTGTGTTTCTAAATGCAATAGGAACCCACTGGTGAGCGTGGCGCACCATTCACTTCCATCTTCTGTCAAGAAAATAAGTATTGGACATCACAATTGAATGAAGGACCCAGAGGAATAGTTTTCCAGGGCTTTTCTCCTCAAATGTCAATACCTCTTTAAATACTGAAGTCCTAGCCAACAACAACATCACACACACACACACACACACACACACACACACACACACACACTGCTCACTGCTATGACTTAAGAAGCTGTGGTAGGTGGTAGAGGGCACACATTTGGAATAGCGCATATGGTAAACAGGAAAGGAATAGAAAGGTGTTTTCATGTGTAAATACACACCCACACGCAGGACGCACAAATGAGCCAGTACAATGTTCTGCTTCTACATCTTTGGGCCATTACCTGGGTTTTAGGACCAAGAGCCTTAGTCTACAGACTGAGCAAGCAGTTAATGACCTTAGCTCCCAGCTTCCGAGGTTTGTGGAATGGCCCTGTAATTCTTTGCTACAATCAACTATAAAAGAGTGCCTAAACAGAAACGTTCTAAGCAAGCAAGGCTTGCCTTATTGGTCTGGTCCAGTGGGCTCTGACATGCTTTGCAAACTGGAGCAGTCCCGCTAATGGTGAGGTGGAGCAATGCCCAGGTATGGTGGCAGGGCTGGGAAGGTGAGAAGGTACTATTTAGTCCCGCCTCTCCTATGACTGTGGCAGCTGCAGCAACACATCTCCCTTCCCTCTGACCCATTGGCTGTCCTAAACTGAACTCTGCTTAGTCCCATCCTGCTGCCTGCTGCTCACCCGCTCCCTGCAGAGCAAGCCCGCCCTGTGCTGGCTAGGCCTTCCCTGCCTTATTTGGTTTAAATTACTTCTTTGAACTTTGGTCTCATTATTTTTGGATCGTCATTTGGTCTGGAAGATTTTCTTTCCACGGGCTCCTTCTATTCTCCTTCCTTTGCGTTCCTTTGGACGTGCTTCCCAAGGCCTCCTTTTACAGTTTCTTTGGGGTGGTTTTTATTACCTCCATGCATCTAATCTGAGTAGCAAGAAGCTCCAAGAGCCTTGTCATCCTCCCTGCTGGATTCCTGTCTGTTTGCTCATTAGGAGAGTGCCTCAGTTGAAAGCCCTAGGACAACTGTGGTCCCTAGGCACTCATGACCCAGTTCGCTGAATGCCTTTCTTTTTTCCTAACATGATATGAGAAACCAAGGCTAGCTATTATCCTGGGCTGCCCTAAGCCACTCCCCACTCTCGGGGGGGGGGGGGGGGGGGGAAGGACTATAGATCTGAGGATGCATGGCACTTCCTCTCCCCTGATGTCAAGAACTTGATTTGGTAGTTCAATGGCTTTGGATGCTCTGGGCTACAAGTAACAGGAAGCTTTAACATCTAAACTGACTTAATTAAGAAATTATATTATCCCTAGAACCAAAGTCCTTAGGCAGAGCAATTCCAGGCTTGATTCATTCGGAGCTCATTGACATCAGTAACGCCCATGTTCTTTCTGTCTACTCCAGTCACTGTGAGCTGGTGAACATAAAAATAGCATAAAATAGCTCCCACAGTCTTCCTCACTGATGGTAAATGTTTGTATTCCCCCAAATGCACACACATTCCCCCATCCCTCTTGCCCAGTATGCTGAAGGGATGGAGAGGTAGCTCAGACATCCCAGGTTAAAGCTTACAACTCAGACTTCAAAGGATGGACGTTAGAAAACTCATTAGAACACAAATAGAAGGTTCTTATTAAATGAATCCCAAAGCACCACCTTGCCCCTTCTCCCATGCAAGGAGTCAGTGAAAAGGTACTACCTAAAAACCATAAGGTGTGATCAAGTCCAAACCTGCAGTGGGACCAGCAGGTCCTAGATTCCCAATTATGTTGATGAAATGTGAAGACAGTCTGTCAGAGAATTCTTTTAAATGAGAGAGCTTGGGATTTTTAACTGTCTTCGGGTCTTTACCTGACTAAATGTAAGAGTTCTGTGCACGGTAAATATCCCTAGTTTTTATGTATGTAAATATGTCTATTTTGCATCCATCAATCATTATTAATTTAACTAGCTTAAAATTTTAGGTTGAAACTTTTCTTTAGTACTATCCAGATCATAACTTATTTATATTTGATATATAGCATGACCATGGAGAACAGCCTGATTTAGTTAAAATGTTAGTTTCATCCAAAATATCCATGCAGAATTTCCAAGAATAAAATTTGACCAGGTATCACATCACCACAGGCCTGATCAATTTGACATATAAAATTAATCTTCACATCTACCTCTCTTTATTTACTTTTTTGACTCTAAACATTTATTCTTCCTATCATGCGATTTTCCCCCAATGGCTGTATTTTAGTATTACAGTTTCTTTTATTGTTGTTGCTTTTATATGTGTTTAAATTTTTTGGTCCTTTGCATTTTCATTTCTTGTATCATTTAATTTGTTGATTTATCTCTTTAAGTATTTCAGAATTTTGCTTTACATGCTCAACTTGTGTGACTTGACCTTAGATTAAATGTGAGCAGCCTGGCATTTCCATTCTGTGGTATGAGGAGTATCACAGATTCCGTCTCTGAGCCAGCAGGTGTCTTAACCTAGGACCTTGCTCCAGAATTGTGTTCTATCTTCTTCCCCCATCCTAGGCAGAAGGTTGGTTTTTCCCCAGGGATGTAGGTGGCAGCATCATTTCCCTGGTGTTCATGACTTGATAGGTCTAGTTCAATTGCACCCGTTTACAGAGGCAGAGTTAAGCCTACCGTTCTCTCTGCCTGGTTTTTCAGCCCATGACTCCATGGGACTGGAGATTCAGCCACATCTGCATGTCTAGTCTTCTCTCGGTTGCTGCAATGTTTCGGAAGCAGAAGGGGCCTGATAACACTACACTCTCCCATTCCCATACAAATGTTCTTGTCATATATTCGCTAATGTGTTGAGCTCGATATTCTTGACGTTCTCTGGAGCCTTGAGATGAAACACGATCCTTACTTGTCCCTCATTTCCCTTCAGGTCCCTGTAAGAAATAGATGATACACTCAGGTAGAAGTGAGCAGAGTTTAACAGTAGGAGGGACTTGCTGGGACGTGGACCAGTTAAGGGAAATCAGAAAAGCACGATGTCACAAGACTAATAAGAGTGGAGGCTGCTTATCACCTCCAGCACCAAAGTAGCAGCTAGAAAGGAAGCAAGGCACAGAACTGTAGAGCGCTTCATCCATGCTGTGGGGACCTAGCCTTTGACAAAACAGCATGGCACATTGCTGAGCCTCAGCCGGAGAGAAAGAGAGGAGGAGGACTCCCAGAGCCACCCCATCTTCTGGGCTCCTAAGGGAAAACCCAAGTGGAAGGTAGAGACCGCTTAATATAATGAAGAAATGTCAGCCTGCCAGGAAGTGGAGCTTGGCCAAGGGTAAGGGTGGATCTCAATGCAAGAAGACCCAAAATACAGGGATGTCAAGGCTCATCTCACTTTCATCTTAAAGCACACACAGAATTCATCTTCCTTTCCCACTTAACACCTCTTCAACTGACAACTTCCTGCTGTTTTTATTTGCAAGGGAGCTATTTCCTGTCCAAGTTGTCTGGCGTACCTCCTGTCTGCTCTTTCTTCTCACTCACTCAGCAACCCTTTACTGAGCAGTTTCTACCTTCACAACCTTCCTGGAAGTTCTCCCCAAGAAGTGGTGGTGCATGCACTCGGGAGGCAGAGGCAGGCGGATCTCTGTGAGTTCGAGGCCAGCCTGATCTACGGCACAAGATCCAGGACAGGCACAAAAACTACAGAGAAACCCTGTCTCAAACCTTCCCCGCCCCCCCCCCCCCGCCCAAAAAAAAGTGACTGACTTCCTGCAAGCCCAACATAAGCTTTGCAGTTTATAGGAGCTTTACGGAGGCAGAGGCACTCTTTTCCTTATTCCCAGCTCCTCTCTCCCAGGGACTCTGCACAGCAGTGTTGAAGAGCGGCAGCTCCCTGGGCTGAAGACGAAGCAGCACGTGCTGACCAGTTCTTCTGACATGCTTCCTGCGGCAGTTGGCCGTCAAGCTCTGTGAAGTACCTCCATTCAGAATTTGGAGACACTAAAATGATCTGGAAAGAATGGAATTTTCCATAAAGAAGACGTCCGGAAAAACACAAACGATCCAAGGATCTGTTTCAAAGATGCTTAAACCTCAGCCTGCCCCCTTGACATGACCACTTCGCCCAAGACCACTTCCTCTTCCCTTGTTTAGAGCCTCGGTGCACAGCAGCACTCAATGATATATCAGCTGTCAGCGGTCCATCCAGGAGGATAAACAGTAGAACTGGAGGATCCCAAGGAGAGACAGCTCTGTCCAGGAGGCCTGTCCTGACAGGCTGCAATCCCACATGGTTGGTGGGCGGAAGAGAAGGAGGTGCCGACGATGGAGCAGGCAGGTGGAATGCAAAGGAAAAAAAATTCAATTTTTTTTTTTTCCAAATTAGAGTAGGCTTTCTCTGCCAGAGCTTCTGGGCCCAGACACAGCAAGAAGTCAAACACCAACATTCATCTTTTTGCAAACAGGAACCACTTTCCCACCTTGGAGCCCAGTCAGAATGTAGCTGAATGGCCCAGTGGAAAAAGCTGACTCTGGCTGCGCCTCCCCACATAAGCCTTTGCCTCTAGATCCCCTCGAGTTCCCTCTCCAAGAGGGCTTGACAAATATGCAAGGCTTCAGGCTGTCCAAGGAATGCAGCTGGGATTAGCCATTCATTTCCAAGGCTCAAAACCATCAGAGCAGGAAAAGTAGACGGTGCTGGGCAGGATCGTCTCCGGTGAGGTTTGGAAACAGGAGCTACCCCTGTCTGGGCAGGATGAATTGATGTGGTCTGGCCTCGGGGCCAGGAATGGACAGAATGACCGTCATAGCTCTCAGCCAGACCTGGTGGGTCGATGAAAAGAGACGTTTGATTCATTCTCAGGCCTTACCCAAGTGACTCTGAAATATTCCTAGACAGTTGCCAGGAGAGTCAATGGTGGGTGAAACAAAGACCCGGGAGCCAAGACTCTGGTCTGCCAAGCCATTTCCTTCTACCACCTTGCTGTGTTTTCCTTTACCTCTGCTTCACTAATAAACTGAAAGACCCCTGAGGGCAGAGGCTCTTCCCCGCCATTCTGCCAGCTCCTGCTCCCTCTGCCACGCTGAGCAGGAGAGGTTCTTGGTTGACTCAAGGTCATTCCCCTGAGTTTTGACATGTTAGCTGCCTGGCTCTGGAAAGGAGGGACAGAAGTCAGAGTGGGAGAGGGACAAAGAGGAACTACTTTGGAATCGTGATAGTTAACTCATTAAGGCCTTCCAATGTCTACTCTGCCCTGATGCCCCCAAAGAGAGAAAAGAAATTATTTCAAGATAGTGCAGAGCTGGAGAGATGGCTCCCCAGTCAAGAACACTTGTAGCTCTTGCAGAGTACTTCAGTTAGATTCCCAGAGCTCCTGTGGAAGCTCATGACTATCCATGACTTCAGTTCCAGGGGATCCAATGCCCTCTTTGACCTCCAGGAACACCAGGAACACCACACACATGATGCACTTACGCACATACAGGCCAAACACACACATAAAACAAAATTTAAAAATCTAAACAAATAAAATATAGACATCTTCTTCCCCATCGGGACTCAAAAACAAACAAACAAAACAGATTCTTAAAACCTGGAAGACAATTCCACCAAACAAGAAGTATAAATGGAGACCCAAAGCATGATGCCTAGTCAAATCTGGATTCACTAGGGTCCTGAGGAGGTGGACTTGTGCAGACTGACAGACAGTATGTTGGAAGATGACTGGAACTGGTCTGGTAGGAAAAACCAGGATTGGGAATACAGAATAGTCCCTTACAGGAAAAGCTTTGAGTAATGGTTTGTGGGTGCAGAGGAATGTTAGAATGAGGAGTGACAGGTACAGTCCTTTAGAGGTGGCCACAAGGCAGAGATTGACTGCAGGGGGTAGGGCTGGGACATGTGGAAAAGGATCGGAAAACATGTTATGAGAAACAGCAAATAATGGGAAGTGGGCACAGGGGGAGTTTGGCTAAGGTGTGAAGTGGCAGGGAGCCTTGAAGTCTCACATACACAGATGAGAATGAACACATCCCAATGGGACAAGGGATCCAAACTGAAAACCCACCCCAACACCTATGGAAGCACAAAAATAAGCCATGGTTTCTCTCCTAGATCTCCAGAAGACTCTTGAACTTCTCTGATGCCTCCAGGATTCCAGGAAAGAGAGATACTGTCCCTGAGACCTCAGACACGAAGCAGAGGGAATTAGCAGCCATTGAGTGAAGGCATGCACCTCTCCCAAAGTGATTTGAGAGAAAGACAGCCACTCTGGTTTAGAGTGGATATAAAGGAGCCTGATTTAGTGGAGATGGGTTAACTGGCTGTTGGATCAAGAATGTGAGAAAGACCTTGGTGAGTGTCACAAAGGTCAGTCATTGGGTGACTCTCCTTTGTTATACTGGGCGTATTAGACTGAGAACCAATGAGATGGCTTGTTGTGGGGCTTTATAGCCCCCTGTGCTCACAGCACAAAGAAATCATGTTAGTCCATGTTCAATCCACTTCTGTTCAACGCATGATTTTTGAATGTCTATTACAAGGCAGATATGGCTTTCAGACGGGCACACAAAATTGAACACTTATGCTCTAGAAGGGATGTCTGAACTCTACTAAGAAAAACATGGGAACTAAACAAAGGAACATACAAATGTAACTACTTAGGTAGTGCTCAACACTATGAAGAAAAGCAATCAGGAATGAAGTCATGTGCCAGAGTATCAGGTCACTCAAGGCTTCTCAGAGAAGTTGATGTTGAGGTCTAGGAAAAAGGGAATTAAGGTATTTGGTGTTCAGAGTGAAGGCTGTGACTATGATGCTTCATGCGTAAGTAACACAGAGGTAAGAAAAGCAAGTGTTGAGCGCTTCAGTGGGACTCAACAGAGGCCAAGATTTAAGAGGGACACAAAGAGGCCTGGGCTGCCCCAAGCAGCAGGGTCCCTGTGTATGCCTCTTGTGGCTAATTAGCATGCCCTCCTGAGTGTGCGGCCAGGGAGCTCAGGTCTGAATGATGCTCTGGACCAATGAGCAGAGGCTGAATCTGTCTCCAGGAAGCAATTTAGAGAAGCAAATGGAAAAACTCCAGAAACAGGTGCCTGGGGCTGCCCAGCCCTTCCAGGTGGGGAGGACTGCCCAGGTTCTCAGAGTCTGTCTTTCCACAAGATGAACAGAGCCTTAGGAGTCATGGCTTTGCCCAGTGTATGTCCTCTGTGCCTACAGGGGCTCTTTCTTCACCTTTGGCTTGTATTATTACTTCAGATCAATGAGATAAGAAGATGCTGGTACTGAATACTGGATTCAGTTTCAAGGTTTCTGTCTCACTAATTCACATATTACTTTCCTTCTGTGGATTTTACTTTCCCCATTACAAGAGATGTATGGGACAAGATCAGCCATAGCATGACAACACAGGTAATCCAATTGGAATGGCATTGAATCGACAGATAACCGTAATGTGGTCTTTTTAATATTATCAATTTTTCTAGCCTATTAACACAGAGTATCTCACCATTTATTATGTCTTCTTATTGCATTTTATAATTTTCATTGAAGAGATATTTCACTTCCTTTGTTATTTTCATTTTGTAGCTCTCATGAATGAGATTTAGTCCTTAATTTCTTTTACAGAAAGCTTACCATTGATGCATGAAGATACAACTCTTTTCTGTACTTTGATTTTTGCATCCTGTAGCTTTACATGATCAGCTATTATCTAGCTGTAACAAAAGAATGGGAAGCTGTCATTTGTAAGCATATGGATGAAGCTGGATGTCATCACATTAAATGAAATAAACTAGGTACAGAAAGACAAACACCACGTGTTCACACTCATTTGTGGAAACTCAGAAGTCAGCCTTGTTACTAGAGCAGCATGATATAGAATGGAACAACAGTCCCTGGAGCTGGGAAGGTGTGGGATGAGGAAGAAAAAGCTGAGTCGGGGTAGTAGACAAAGAGGGGGAACATCTTCTGGACCTTCTCAAGCATAATGGGGTCACAGTAGGTCCAGACAGCATAGATAGATTTCAAAATTATTAAAAAAGTATGACATTCCTGACACATACAGATTATTAATATTTGAAGAGATGGAAATGCTTATATCTCTGATTTGATATATATGCTGAATTACCATGGTGTGCCCTATAAAGACATAAAACATTTTGTTTCAATAAAATACAATGCTAAAATAAAATAAAGAATGAAATGTAACTAGTCAAATGGAGCAGGGAGTGCTGGTGCATGATTAGTCTAGTATTTGGTCACAAGTGTCAGAACCTGTAGCAAACACTAGTTTAAGTTAAAAGGTTATTTTCTATTGTAAGGCTAACCTAAAATGCTATAACTCACGGTCGATCCTGAGCATGAAAGAAGTGGGAATAACTGGCTATGGGGGTGGGTATTGGCTTGAGAGATGAGAAAAGCATTGACTTCAGGGATTTCTATCCATGAAGCTAGGAAGGCAGAGCTGAGGAAGCAGCTGTGGGTGTCCAGGGGTCCTTTGGGGACATCGAATACACCTGGAGTGTGACCCTGAAACCAGGCTGCGGAATTTCAGTAGTACAGTGAGGGAAACAGTGACCACGTACGGCACGTTTGAGACAGATTTTCTCCGTGTAGTTTTGGTGCCTGTCCTGGATCTCACTCTATAGACCAGGCTGGCCCCAAACTCATAGAGATCCGCCTGGCTCTGCCTCCCGAGTGCTGGGATTAAAGGCGTGCGCCACCATCGCCCAGATGGTCATTTCTTAGAGTCCTCTAGAGACCTCCCCACCTCCTCCTTCTTTACCAGACACATCACAACTAGAATGTCAAAAGAGAAGAAACAGAGCGGGTGAGAACAGTGTAGAGACAACCTGCCTCGGGAAGGTGGAGCACCAGTTGGGAGAGCCATGACGGAAAAGAGCCCGAAGATGGAATGAAAACAAGGACATGACAAACAGGCAGAAATGGCCTAGAAATGGGAACAAGAGCTAGGAGATTCTACCCTGTCGTCTTCCAAGGACACCAAAACCACCCAGAAGCTGCTTCTTTCCTGGCCTGAGTCTCCCTGGCACCTGAGGACCATTGTCATTTTGCCCATAAGAAGAAGCTTTTGGATGCCAGTCTCCTGTAGTAGATTTAATTCATTTCTCCTTTCTGCTTTCTCTCTATTGATGGTCCATGTCACTTTAAATTTTGAATGTCTCTGGGTGGTGGTGGTGCACGCCTTTAATCCCAGCACTCGGGAGGCAGAGGCAGGCGAATCTCTGTGAGTTCAAGGCCAGCCTGGTCTACAAAGTGAGTTCCAGGAAAGGCGCAAAGCTACACAGAAAAACCCTGTCTCAAAAAACCAAAATAAATAAATAAATAAACAAACAAATAAATAAATAAATTTTGAATATCACTACTATAACAAATTTAAGAGGTTTCCAGACAGGACAGTTTTGTTCTTGGCTTTGAAGTGTTCCTAAAATATAAGTACATAAAACATAGCTTTCATAAATTCATATACTCTTTAGACTATGTATCCACTAGGCAAAACTATGTGTTCATTACATTGATTTTTCAAAGACAAATTTCTGGCTCATGTAGGTGCCTAATACTCTCTTCCTGAATGTGAACATGAGCAATGGTGTCCAGGAGAATTTGTGTAGCACTCCAGAGTGATGCAGGCAGCATCGTTTTCTAGCTATCATTAATTAGCTTGCCAAATGCCAGGGATCCTTTTCGGCTAAGGTAAAATTCCTCTCCACCTGAGGTTAGGAGGTTGGCCCTGCCCTCCTTTCTGGCCCCATGCCCGTAACTCATTGAACTTGTTTATTTCCATGGGGCTCCACAGTCAGCAGCTCAGAATGCTAATACTCAGGCATGCTGCTTCCCTGGTGGCCCAGAATACAACCACAAATGCATTGTGGGTCTGAATGGTTTTAGAGTCTCACAGAAGCCAGCTCTTAGTTTCTCCTCCAAGCCCCCTTCCCTCTGTCATTTGCTAGTTCTTTTCCACAAGCACACACCAGTGACTCATTGGGGAGGCTGCAAGGGGTCAAGGGGAGGAGGGAGCCAAGAAAGAGTCCCAGGTCGCCGGTGACCAGGCAATTCAGGAAGGAGCCAAAGCCAGGCAAATTCTCCTTATTATCTCCCCAACTGCTCCTACTTCCCCTTTTATTCATGGAAAAAAAGTGGATTTGAGGTAAAGCATCTGTTTTACTTGGAACAGGCTTCATTCATGTTTTACTTTTATTCTACTCCATTTTAACCCTCACTCTACCATAAGGAAGCTTGTCTCTTCATCCCCCCAGGGGTAATGAAGGCACAGTCTCCTTGATGGACACTGTCCAGCTTGCAGACTACAATGGGTGATTCCCTGGGGACAACCATGGCATAGCCTCCTTGAGGGACACTATCCATCTTGCAGAATACATGGAGGTCTTGTGTCCCTCTTCTTCCCTTTGGATATCACTTGTCTAAAAGAGCTCAGAGCATTCAATATATATCTACTTCATTCATCAAACCATTACTCACTGAAAGTAAAGCCCGTTGACAGGACCTCTGCTATTTGGGCAGACACAATGATCATCAAAACATGCATGGTCCTCTTAGAGCTTACACTACAATGTGGGAGCCGATACAGGAACTAATTAATAGCTAAAGTCACAACTTGTGATAAGTCATCAGTGACTAGGAGGTCAGGTATAGTAATGACGAGAAGTCACAGAAGAGCACATAAGATCAAAGGGACCATTTCATCAAGAAGACAGTTCAATTGAGAAACTGACTATGACAAGGGGTTAGCTATTAAAGGAACTGAGCAGCAAACAGGGTCATATCTGCAAGGAAAAGAAAAGAGCTTTGGGTTTTTTAAGATTTGCACAACAATATGTTTAACCTGCATTTGACATAAAAGTGGTGTTTATTGAGTGAGATGCAAGATGAAAGCAGAGGGAGACAAAGAAAGAAGGCAGAGGCCAGCATGAACAAGCAAGTCCTACAGCCTGAAGAGGGGGTTTGTATTCTCGGGGCATCAGGAGATTAGGTATTGAAGAGGAAGGTATCCTAGAACAGTCACGGATACCTTGAGATACACACCCAGAACTGCACTCAACTGACTCAGAGACTTAACTCATTCTCAGCGGCTACCCCTGCCCAGTACCAGCACCTACAGGGAGTGAAGATCATATTTAATGATTTCCTCATCGTCATTCCTCTGGTAGGGGCAATACAAAGAGATACAGCTCACATCAATCCACTTGGGAACCTCTGAGCAACTGGAAATTTTGGTCAATGGTCAATCCTCGGCAAAAACGAGATTTTTGAATTATTGTAAGAAGTTTCAAAGAGCAGGCCTCTCCCTGTCCCCCATGACCGTGAATAATCCCAGTTTTTACAGGACAGTCAGACTTTCTTAGGTTGTTTGCCAGATATTTAAACTCTGGGCAGTTAAAAAAAATGATAATAGCAGTGCAGACCTCTTGGGGCTAAAGACTCACACACACCCAGATCTTCAAGAATAGTGTGGCTTCTTCACATCTCTATAACTGGTATAATTCTCTCCAGATGTCCACATGTGCTGGAAGAGAGAAAAAACTGATTTAATTCAGTCATATAATTTTAGTTAAATGCAATAAACATTAGATGCCTTTAGATGCTCGATTTTCACACCTCATTACTCCTCTACCCTTTCCGTCCCCAGTATGGTTTCTAGACACATGAAGACAGTGTTGGGAGAGCAGACCCTTCCATCTTGAAGTGCCCTTTAGTCAGTGCTATAGGGTAGGAGGACCCTTATGAAATACTTCTTTCCTGGGAAGTCTTCTGATATTGGCTATGAGACTTCTGACTGACATAACTCATAGGATGAGTTTTTGTTGCTGTTGTTGTTGTTGGTTTGTTTTGTTTTGTTTTGTATTGTCTGCATCCCAGTATCCCTGCTATGTATGACCTAGTATTACACAGACTCCTGTGGTCACTGTGGATGATAGGCAGGGTTGATGGAGTCTTCTGATGGATCCTCTAGGTAATGAAGCTACCAAGGCTTCATTAACCTTACCCAGAAGTCCACTCACACTGTCCTCAGGGAGGTCCTGTTCAGCATTTTAGCCAACACACAGGAATCTTGGGCTCTTTGAAAGACCAGCCTGATCCTTCCTTCTCCCAATCCTGGGGTTTATCACCAGCAGGATGTTTTTTAGATGACCTCCTATAAGAGGGGGAGAGACAGTTCCCAGGCTTTTAACTCCATTGTATCTAGAAATTTGGAGGTGAATTGCCTGTTTCCATACTCCACCTGCCTCTCACTCAAGCTTTTCTTCTTCCTTGGTTTCCATCCCTTTCCCCACAATATCCTGGAGTACCTGGGTGGCCTTTGTACTAGTCATGTTCTTTCCCGCCCCTATCCATCTTAGAGATGACACAGGATTCCTGGCCTGTGTTCTTCCCTGTTTATCATGTCCTGTGGCACAATTTTGAATAATTAAGGAGTCTTCAAGGAGCATCTATTTGTCCTGGCCTATGAAGTGTTTGTTTTAAATGACAGTGTCAAACATCTGCCCTTTCTCTTCAGATGAAAATGCATGATAAAGTCAATATTTTGTTTATGGTTCTGACTGTTCATAAAAGCTGTTGATAAAGCTTTATGGATACAGAAGTTGTCTATCAATACCACAAACTTGCAAATTCTAAAGGAATATTGATACTGGAAGGTGGGGTAAGTGAATAGAAGTGATTGGACAATGAATTCATTCTCAAATACTGGAGAAATCATGCTATTTTCTAAGTGTTTTCAATGGAGAAATGGGTTTTAATATATCCTTTAAAGTAATAAATGGATCTAATGAATGGGATGTCAGGAATAAGCCTGACTTTGCAGCTATAAATAGTACCAATATAAATAGTGTTAGAAGGTTGCTGTTTCAGGTTTGAAACTTTTAAATGAAGACAAAGTATTTTTAAACAGTCATGGAGATAGCCCACAGAAGTTCTAAAAATAGTAATAGTCCTACGTATTTACCTCTAAGGAGAGGGGCTGATATGTGTGGGAAGAATTCTTCTCACTTTGTGCATTTCTATGCACATATTTCTTCATCTATAAGAAAGCCTTCATAGTAAAGGTTGTAGTTGATGTGAGCTCCAAAGACTGCAGAGTATTTCACAGGAGACAGGAAGTAGGTGTTGGAGGTGTGAGGGTGAGGGCATCCTTGACACACAGGGCCAGTTGTGAACATGGCATTCATAGCAATAGACAGAATAAGAAGGACAGAGTTGGTGTAGAAGCTTCCAGACTCAGAACAGATTCAAGGGGTGCATTGTTAGGAGACAGACCCTGGAGAGAGGCTCAATTGGTTAGGCATGGTTCAGTCACCTGGAAACAGGTACACCAGTGTGAGAGAGGTGAGGACTGCAGAGAGACATAAACATTCAGGCATGTGGCAGCTCTCCATCCACTTCCAGCCAAAGAACTCGGGTTGGGAATGGCAGACAGCGGCACCAAGAACTCCATCCAAACAAGATGATCTCAAGACCAAGAGATGAACATCCAGATTCACCAAGGGCTAGAGCTCAATGGGGTATATGATGTCCAGCAACTGTTCTTAAATAAGAATGTAGAACTGAGAGAACATAGAGATGGGAAGAAAAGGCACTGATGGTCAAGGAAACAGCAGAAACAAAGGCATAGAGAAGGAATAGCAACCAAATGAAGATTGGGAAATCAATGTATATGCAAGGAAAGTCTTCAAAGAATCACAAGCATGAGAAAAGTTTGTACACGTAAGTTGTATGCCTCACAAAGATGTAATGCAGCTCTTGGCAATACTGCTCCTCCCTTCTCTTTTTTCCTCAGTCTCCAAAGAAATAAGGTGGATGTCCATAAACAAAAGCTACCATGGTAGGAATTCTGATGATTCTAAATGACAAGAAAGATCTATCAGAATTTGGAAGAGAGGAGCAAAGTTGGAAATCTGTCAGAAGACTCTGATATGTTTCCTCATGCCTGTAGTAACAGATCTAGGACTAGAAGTCATATGTGCTGCTCAGTGGCCTCTGAGCATTTCAGTGCATGAGTATGGTGAAGGGGAGCTGTGTAGCCAAGGTGTTTTAGTAATTAAAAATCATAGTCCTCCCCTCCTTCAAGCTTCCTAACCACAAACTGAAACTCACCCAAACCTCTAAGCCTCTTGCCAAGACTCAGCAGATAAATCCTTCATGAACTGACACAAAGAGATAAAATAGAAGCATAGATCACCTCCTTTCCTGCTCTATTCAAAGCGCTGGTCTGTACTTGCTCACGGAGTGCCTAAGACCAGGTGGCCTTTTTCTTGTAGAACTCTTTGCAGACTTAAAAATAAAAAGTTCCTCTGAGCAAGATTTTGATTCTGTGAGAGTTCAGTTTCAAGAATTCATTTTGATGTTTGATGAGCTCCTAGGGGTTGCTGTAAAATTAGCCTGTGCAGTCAACTGCAACTTTTGGCTAACCAGATTCAGTGACAGAGCAATGTTAAGTAGTCATCCCAAACTAGTGGTTTGACAACACCCACTGCCTTTGCTGCAAGCTGGGTAGGGATCCAAAGAAAGACTAACCCAGATTACAGATGACAACTAGAGTAAGGGTCACCTTTGCAATTGACTGTAATTGAATCATGGAATCAAACTGCAGGTCCAGCAATTAGAGACTAAAGAGTGGTCTTTTCATACAGTAAGATAAACACAACCATTAAAAGACTAGCTGTGAGCCAGGCAGTAACAAATGGTCTCTTACACACATGGGTAAACAGGAAAAGATTAAGATCTAAAACAGCAAGGATGATATAATATAAAGATAATATAATACTTACACTCCATAGTAGTTACTTTTCTACTGCTGTGATAAAACACCACGACCAAGGCCTCTTTTACAGGAAAGAGTTTATTTGGGCTTATGGTTCCAGAGGGATAAGAGTCCATCATGGTGAGAAATCATGGCAGTGGGCCGCAGGCATGATGGCAGAAGGAACTGAGAGCTCACATTTTGAGCTTCAAGCAAGAAGCAGAGAAAAGAAGGCTGGTTACAGATATTTGGCCCATGAACTCTTCGTGTATGTGAACTACCATTCCTAAGTCACTTCCTCCCTTTCTACTCTTCCCCCCAGCTTTCTGACATCTGTAAACCCACAGTCCTAGTTCCTGTGGCTAAGAACCCTTTTCATTTGTGAACACCATTTGCCTGGCCTGCCCTAGACTGGTAGACTGGGAACCATCTTCCCCCAGTCAAGTTAAACAGATCACCCATCAGCTTTACCTGGCCTAGTTCAGGTCATATGTCTCCTACACTGACCCAATCTAAGGAAGGCCAGACATATAACTAAAGAAAGAAGTTTCACACACCCAGGTCAAAACACAAAAACAAAAACACATGAGTGGCCAAAACAGCATGTCTCCCACCAAACCCACTAGTCTCATAGAGGGTTCTCTAATAAGAGACTGCCTAGATGAACCCCAGGACATTTAATTAAAAGTAACAACCAAAAATTTTATCATAGATTTCAAGAAACTTAAAGAAGACACGGACAAACACTTCATTGAACTCTAAAAGGGTAACAGTAAATGCTTGAGTAATGACCAAAATAAATACAAATATATAACTTAATGAAATAACAAAAATAATTTAGGATTTGAAAACCAAATTCAATAAAGAGTTAGAAACATTGAGAAGAACACAAGCTCAAATAAAGATTGGATCAAAAATTCAATATCCCAATTAAAAAATTCAGGGGAAAGCCTCACAGTAGAATGAATCGCAATGGAGAAAAAAAATATCAGGACTTGGAGAGAAAGCAGAGAATCTGGACAAAATAAGCAAAGAAAATGAGAATGTTTAAAAAGCACAGGATAGAAACATGCAGGAAATGGGAAATGTAGGATAACAACAAAGACCAAATCTCTGAATTAAACTCAGAGAAGAGGAAGAAGAATCTCAAGAAATAGCATAGGCCAGATCCTTAACAAGATCACAGAAGAAAACTCCCTCAAACTTAAGAAAGACACACCCATACAGATACAAGAAGTACACAGAAAAGACAAGACCAAAACATTAACCCTGACTAGACAAGACCAAAAACGAAACATCCCAGAAGCTATCATAGTCAAGACACTAAGTACACAGAACAAAGAAAATGGGGGAACTTCAAGAGAAAAACCTAAGTCACATATAAAGGAAAATACATCAGAACAACACCTGATTTCTCAGGGAAAACTGTGAAAGCCAGGAGCCTGGAGAAAAACACTCCAAATTCTAACTGATCATGACTGTCAGCCTATACTATTATACCTAGCAAAACTATCAGCCATATTTTAAGGGGAAAGAAAAACTGTCCATGATCCAAACAGCTCAAAACAACAACTAAATTGCTAAATAGAATACTGGAAGTAATAATTCAAATGGAGAAGAATAAGCATGGGCAAGAGACTCTCAAAAGAAAACAAACGATGCTATAATTTAATGAAAACAAACCACAACTACAAACACAAACCAGCAAAAAGCCTCAAAATGACTGCAAGCTGCTGTGGATATCGTTCTGTATAAATAAAACACTGATTGGTCAGTGGCCAGGCAGGAAGTATAGGCGGGACAAGGAGAGAGGAGAATTCTGGGAAGTGGAAGGCTAAGTGGGAGAGAGACTGCCAGCCGCCGCCATGACAAGCAGCATGTGAAGATGTCAGTAAGCCATGAGCCACATGGCAAGGTATAGATTTATAGAAATGGATTAATTTAAGATATAAGAACAGTTAGCAAGAAACCTGCCACGGCCATACAGTTTGTAAGCAATAGAAGTCTCTGTGTTTACTTGGTTGGGTCTGAGCGGCTGTGGGATTGGCAAGTGAGAGAGATTTGTCCTGACTCTGGGCAAGGCAGGAAAACTCAAGCTACACATACTTTTCAATATTCTAAATATTAATGGTCTCAACTCTCCAGCCGAAAGACACAGGCTAGCTGAATGGATTCAGATACAAAATCCGTCTATCTATTGTCTACAAGAAAAGTACGGGAAAATGGGTTCCAAGCAAACAGGATCAAGAAGCAAGCAGGCATTGCCATTCTAATAGCTGACAAAACATATTTCAAGCAAATACTAATCAGAAGTAACAAAGAAGAGCACTTCACTCTAAATAAGAGATCAACTACTCAAGAAAATATCACAGTACTAAACATATATGCACTAAACTCCAGTGAACCCAATTTCATAAAAAAGCATACTGATGGAATTAATGACACGGGTCACTATAAGTCCATTAATAGCAGATGATTTTAATACCTCACTTTATCCAATAGATAGATCATCTGGACAAAGTAAACAGGAAAACTTCAGAATTAAATGACATCTTACATCAAATGCACCTTACTGATTCCTGCATGATATTCTACCCAAATGTCAAAGGATATACATTCTATTCAACAATGTATGGAAGCTCCTCTCAAATAGACCACATGCTAGGACACAAAGCAAACCTTAACAAAAGCAGAAAAATTGTAATAATCCCATATATCCTATCTGATCATTATGCAATAAAACTTAAAATCAATAGCAAGCAAAAGCCTGATAAACTCATGGACGTTGAACCACTCGTTACTGAGTGATAAATGGGTCAAAGATAAAATTAAGAAAAAAAAACTAAATATTCCTGGAACTATGAAAACACAATACAACAAAACCTCTGGGACACATTAATAACAGTTCTAAGAGGGAACTTTATAGCCCTAAGTGCCTGCATTAAAAAATCAAGAAGAGCCCAGATAAATGATGCAACTCAAGACTTGGAAAAATAAGGACAAACCAAAGCCAAACCAAGTAGATGGCAAGAAATAATAAAACTCAAAGCAGAAATTAATGAAATAAAAACAAAGTAAACAATACAAAGAATCAATGGATTTTAGAGCTTGTTCTCTGAGAAGATAAACAAGATTGACAGACCCTTGGCCCAGCCAAGCAAAATAAAGAAAGAGATGACCCATAGTAACAGAATTAGAAATGAGCAGAGAAATATTACAACAGACACCAATAAAATACAAAATGTTATAAGGGAATGCTTTAAAACTCATATTCCATTAAGTTGGAAAATATAAAAGAAATGTATGAATTTCTAGACTAGTCCAAAAAAACCGAAGTTAAACCAAGAAGATACCAGCATCCTAAATGAACTCATAACAAAGAAAGAAATTGAAGCTATAATGAAAGGCCTCTTGAGTAAAAAAAGAAAAAAGAAAAAACCCAGGACCAGTGGATTCACAGCAGAATTCTACCTGACTTTGAAAGAACTACAACTAATCCTTCTTAAAATTTTAAGGAGAAAATAAAAGAAAGGAAAGGAGGGAAGGAGGGAGAGAAAGATCACTCCCAAACGCATTCTACAAAGCCAGTATAAATCTAATACCCAGATAATACCAGATAAATGCACACACACACACACACACACACACACACACACACACACACACATACACACACACACAAAAAAAAAAGTATCCCTGATGAGGATGTAAAACTCCTCAACAAAATACAATGAAACCAAATACAAGCACATATCAAGAAGATCATCCACCATTATCAAGTTGGATTTATTCTGGCAATGCATGGTTGGCTCAACATATGTAAGTCAATGCATATAATAAATCATATAAATGGACTTAAAGACAAAAAATCACATGATCATCTCAATAGATATAGAAAAAGCCTTTGACAAACCCAGCACACTTTCATGACAAAAGTCCTAGAGAGAGCAGGACTGGAGGGAACACACCTTGATGTACTAAAGGTTATACATAACAACATTATCCTAAATGTAGAAAAACTCATAGGAACTTCATCAAATCAGGAGTAAGACAGGGATACCCACTATCCCCACTCCTTTTCAACACAGGCCTGGAAGCACTAGCTGGAGTAAAAAGGCAAGGGAAAGAAAGAAAGAGGATATAAATAGGAAAAGAAGAAGTCAAATTATCCCTCCTTGCAGAGGATAAAACATTATACATAAGAAGTCCCAAATATTTCACCAGAAAACTTCTAGAAACAATCAGCAATTTCTGCAAAGTGGCAGGGTACAAAGTCAACTTAGAAAAATCAGTAGCCTTTCTATACATCAACAACAAACACACACTCCATTTATAATAGCACCAAATGCAATAAAATATCTTGAAATAAATCTAAGAGGTAAAAGACCTCTATGATGAAAACTCAATGAACTAAAATAGAAGACCCAAACATGAGTATTCATAACTAGTCATCTGATACTTGACAAAGAAGAAAAAAACAACAACAAATAAAAACCATGCACAGAGGAAAAGACAGTATCGTCAACAAATGGTGCTGGGAAAGTTGGATGTCCACACGTAGAAGAATAAAGTTAGATCCATATCTATCACCCTGCACAAAATTTAGATTCAAACAGATCGGGGGGAAAAAAAGAAGTTGGAATTCATAAAAACTCAGCCCATTAGTAAGAATTCTGAAAGTGCAGACTCTGATGCCATAGCTTCATAAAAAAATTCAGGTCTGAGCACAAATGTTCTCCCCTACTACTTCAGTTTTCCCAGGTAGAAGATATTTGCAAAGACAGACGAACCCTTCAGGTTCCCCCTTGAATCTGGAGTGAGTCTTTCCTGTATGGTAATGACTGAGAGCTACAGCTAGCCTTAATTTTCTAGTCCTCAACTGACAAGCTACGTCCTTAGCCTCACTGCATCAATGTTCCTTTTCAAGCATCTTACTTATCCTAAGTACTAATACCAGCTCCAGGCTGACCTTGCGTCTTTTATGGGGTTGTCTTTGCTACTTCAGCTTACAGATGCACCTGAGTTCTTCAATTCTTCTATTATATTATTCTCTGGAGATCTATTCCTTCTGAGTCATTTTGAGTGGTCTAGCTTTTTAAGAGGAAGAAAAAAACATTAAGTGAATAATAGAAAGAATCCATATACATCTATTTTTTAAGTATAAAGGATATATACATAACAGAGCATATGTGTGTGTGTGTGTGCTCAGGCCCGAACTGCTGAAGCTGTGGTACTGGAGCCTTCTCTTCCAGAATTCCTACTGATGGGCTAGGCTTGTATAAGAGTTCCAACTCTTTTTATGAATTTTTCCACCGCCTTTTTAGTCTCCTTTTGCTTTTGGTTTCACAACATGCTTTGGCCTGCTCCCTCTCTCTGTGAGCCAATTCATTGTTTCTCAGGAGAAACTAACTGACTAAGCATTCCCTCGCTGGATGTGAATCCTTCTCATGAGTTTTCCTCACTTGGTAACAAGTTCTCTCTAGATCCTACACAAGCAAAGAAGTATCACTCAGAGCCACTGAAGCAAGTCAGAAAGAGGCTCAGAAATCTAGGAGGTTCGGAGAACAACACACTCACAGGTTGGAAGAGCACCACACGTCTTTCAGGCCCTTATAGCTCATTTCTACCCCAGAGACAGCAGACTCGGGGCCCTCAATGGCCAGGCAGAAATTCTTTTGTTTCACTTACCTCAGACTACACATAAGAGACTAAGGAAGCCATGAATGGCTCACTCCTGAATATGTGGTAGACAGACCATCCCTCATCCCTCTCACATCCAACACAGATGGTGGTGCTCCCTGAGCCTGTTGCGGTCCCTGAGTCCCATCACTCATCCCACTGGAGGACAGCATTGAAAATGGCAATGAAGAGAGGTCATGTGACAAAAAGCCATCTCGGTCATTTGCTCCTGAATTTCCGGAAAGTAGCCTCAACCTTGAACCCAGAGAAGACTCATAGGGAAAGAGATGCAAACTGACCTGGAAGACTCCTCAGGGATTACCAAGCTTAAGCTAAGAAAACTGAGCCCCAGAGCTAATAGTGGACATGCAGGCCAAATAACCAAAGAGCAGGCAAACTTCCACATCATGGCTTACGCCACAGGGCCCATTCATAGAAGTGTACCATTTTAGAACTAGAGTGCCAAGGAATGAAGGTCTTGGGTCAAAATCAGTAATTTCAGAATAACTCTTATTGGGAAGAATGAACCCACTACCTCTGGCTCTTACTCTATCCCCATCTCTGCATAGATCCCTGGGCCTTGAAAGGTTGTGGTATAGACATCCCATTTAGAGCCGAGCACTCCAAAGTCTTATTCTCTGCACGTTGACCAGTTGTGGGTTTCTATGATAATCAGCATCTACTACAAGAAAAGGTTTATTTGATCTGTATACAGGTAGAGCAATAAATCATTAGAAGTCACTTTAAAGCTTTGTACCTTTAGCGAAATAAAAGTACTAGGTTTTCTGCTAGGACCTATACCTGTCTAGACACAGGAGGATCCTGGCCTCATTGACAGTGTTCGATATGTCTCACAGAGCAAGCCTTAAATCCGATTTTAAAGAGTGCGTGCTGCTGTGGATACCTCGCCAGGTGGGTTGTTACTGCAAGTTGCAGAGTTCCCAGCTGGGGGAGCCTGAGAATTACTTTTCTCATCTGATAGTGTTCATAGTATCTTCTAGCGTATGAGGGTTAGCCGGTGGCGGTCTTTGGGTTTCCTGACTCCTGTATCTTCAGCAATAGAGTCATTTTTTCAACTTTTGGAGGATAATCATCAGCACTGACAATAGCTGGTAATATTTGGTCTACATGACCCCATTGGTCAACAACTCCAAAAAAGGTGACTCATTCCTGGGCATTTATTTGATAGGGTACAGAGCCTAGTTGGAATAATGTCCACCCATTATGGGGTAACTCCATTTAAACTCTTTTACACATGGATTTATCTTAGGAAGTAAGAATAAATTGAGCAAGGGACAAGTTTCACTCCTGACTTCATGTGAATCCCTGCCTCTCCCCCACCACCATCACAGACACACACACACACACACATTACACACATGTTAGGTATATAATTATGAAAATATTATTTTAAAATCATGTGTTTTGGATTGCCCTGACTCTGGCCTCTTAGGAAGCTGACATATCCTCTCATCTTCCAGAAGACTCAGGGCCACATTCCCGCAATTCACAGTATCAGAGATGAAGGGGACTTTCGAGGACAGTATGTAGATCCCCAATAGTTCTCCCAATGGAGGAAGTTCCCTCCCATCCCAGACAGCAGGGAGGGCAAAGTCGAGATGCCAACTTGTCGAACAAGGCAATAATGAGAAAATAAGGGATGTGAAGAGAGGGAGGCAGGACAGGTAGGAGAGAAAAAAAGGGTGTAGGCACATCTCTCTCTGTCTCTCTGTCTCTGTCTCTCTGTCTCTCTCTCCCCCCCCCCCCGTGTGTGTGTGTCAGTGTGTGTGTGTCTGTGTGTCTGTATGTGTGCACATAACTGTCTGTCAATATGTATGTATTGAAAGTGAAAAGTAACAGAGAGAGGAAAATGGAGAAAAGAAAAAGTTGACACTAAAAAATTCTCTCCTTCTGTTGAGAATACAGTAAATCAGCTAGTAATGAAATTCTGCACAGATTAAATGCCCATCGGGAGAAAAATTGGAAGCAAAGACAGACTTATACCACAAACCTCAGCCTTCGGCGTCATGTAAATCTCAGTGAGCAGGGAAATCAATGTTAGCAACGATTGCATTCTTCTTATCACAAAATTGGCTCTGTAAATGGAAAGAAGAAGAATGGGAACATGATGAAAGGGGGAGCAGGAATGAGGGGTTGGGGAACCGGGATGAGAGGGAGGGGTGTGCTGGCAGTGATAAATATAGGACCATAATTTAAGAGATAGTAGGAAGTACTTTGTGTGTGTGAATTGGAAATGCATTCTAGTAGCTGCAATTGCCCACAAATGTTGTGACCTTGGGTTCCTTGTGGGAATGTGGGCTCCACCCTGTCCCCATGGTGAAGGGAAGAAGCCAGCAACCATGTCATTCAGCACATGAACAAAGTTCCACTTTTATATGGTAGAAGGAACTGTTTTGTTTTTCTGCTCCATTCTTTGGAGAGGAGAAAGATGTACTGTGGGATTGTAGCAAAGGCAACTTGAATGCCAAGGACAGAGACTCGGAGATGGGACCGCTTAAGAACAGCCTCCGCTCATCTTAGGGCAGCGAGATGGACTGATTCTCTTTTCTGTTCTTATCATCAAAGATTCTGGTTAATCAAATGAACCAAACAAAGGAAATGGAGGTGTTGAGAACAGGATCTGGAGAGGATTTCCCTTTGCTTGTCTGGGATCGTGCTTTTCCAGATACCGGACTGCTCTGTCCAGAACCTTCTCACTCTTCTTGTGATTGCTCTCAGAGTATCAAAGAGGATTGAATCCCATCTACCATCTAAACTAGCCCTGAGGTGAGGCTGCATCTCATAAGTCTATGTTCATTCTGGTACAGAGGAGGAAGAGCTTGGTGATGGTGGTGATGGTGATAAATTCCACTCACCTAATATTCACCGTCTTGATGTTGCATAAGAACTCATTTAGTCCTGAAAATATTCCTATGGGACAAGCACTGTAATTAAATTTGGGAACAGAGATGTCAAGGAAGTTATGTAAGTTCACATTGCTAGAAGGAGCTGGAAATGGGCTTCAACTCCCGGACAGGCAGAAGACAGAAAAAGCAGCCAATTTCCAGAGTATACTGCTCTGCATTTCAGCGCCCTTTTGGCACACACGACATCCTTACTGAATTGCCTTTCTTGATCTTCACTTTTCTCCGTGACCACCTCTACCCTGTATCCCCTTCAGGCACACTATCATGTGGCCTAATGGTCATGGAAGCCCAAGGATGACCAGGAATCTTGGAAAGCGCTGGAGCCTGTGGAGGGAAGCTCTAAGGAGCCTTTGTGGAAGTGAACAGACAAGAAAAACCAAGCATGTGTAATGCCATGCCTTCGTTCTCCTCCATTATTCTATCACCAGGTGCCTGAAAAGCTGAAACCAAGATGCAGAGAAAGATCAAAGTAATCATTCAGTCATTAGGTTCACTCTCCTAACCCCAAAGTATGAGTTGTTTTTTTTAGGCTGTGTTAGAAGACTAAGCCTTCTTTCATTCAGAATGATCCACCCCATCTCCCTCATTCCAAATAGCAGATGTGGGGATGGACCTATCTTGAGAAAGGCAGAGGACCACCAACAATGTCTCTAAAAAGGTGAGTCATTCTCGTTTGCTTGAGAGGCTGTGGGCAGTAGAAGACCAGGAAGGAAGAAGAAATACAGAGAGAGGAGGGGTTTGGGGAGAGTGACTCGGTGCCTACTGTGCAAACATGGGCACTGGGATCAGATCCCTAGCATTCCCTTAAAGTACAGGCATGGAGGGGACATCTGTAAGTCCGGAGCCAGAGAGAAGTGGAAACGGAAGAATCCCTGGGACTCACAGGCTGGCTGGTGTAATTAATTCAATAAGATCCAGGATCAGTGAGAGACCATGCCTCAAAAAATAAGATGGAAGGTAATAGATGAAGACATACAATGTAATCACTGAGCTACAGACACACACACACACACACACACACACACACACACACACACACCACATTGCATATTCAAATGAACTTGTGTATACACACACACAAAGAAATATGGACTCCCAAATATTTCTCTAGTTCTCTTCCCTCCCAATGGATAAAACAAATATTCCTGCTTCTGTACAGAAGTGTGATAAGCACTGGGTGTCTAATATGTTTACTGACCCTCCCTATGTATGGCTACTTCACAAGAGCAGCAAGCTCTTTGAGCTCTATTTACTAAATGGAACTGATTTGTCATGAGATCTTCAAACCCTCCTCAAAATCCTCTTATACCAAAGAGAACCATGGGTGTTGGATACAAGTATCCCAACCCCATGGCTACACATTTGATTAATACCTTTGAGAATCTGTGCGTCAGTTGATTTGGCTCTGCCCCAGGTCACCAATCAAAATAAAGGTATTAGCCCACTCTGGCAAGTCTTTATCTTAGCCTTCCTTATGTATCCCAAACAATAGCAAATACTCTCGAGCAGAAAGAGATGTGAGATAAGGAGATGAGAAAAGGCTCTCTGGGATCACTGAGAATCATTACCATTGCTGAGCTGAGAGTTCCATCCATGGATGGTGTTGCTAGCCCCAGAGATACCACATCTGCCTTCCCTTTGGCATCTCCAGCAGGATGCTCGGCATATGATCTGTCTCTGCAGCCCCTTGGGAAAGTTGGGTCATGAGCATTTGGAATCATTTCATGTTTAATAAATGAGCTTTACTCACACTCCTGAGGTCAACCAGAAGGCCCTACTGGATTTAATTATGCTGGAAAGAAAGCAACCAGAAACATCTTGCATGGCTCAGATGAGAAGCAGCAGGGAGAGAGAAAATGCAAGATTTGGTGCTTGTGAATCACTGTTCCAAGGTGAGGGGCTAAAGCCATGTAGTGCCCCAGGGGATGAAAAATCACAATCCCTGAGCCAGATAGTATCCAAAGACAATTAGAGTCCCAATCCACTACCAGGAAGGCTTTGGGAAGTTGACTGGGTTTATTCTCCACGGTCAAATACAGTATAAGTCATGGAAAACAGTACAGTCTTATGCTCAGGTCCTTAATTTTAAAATAACATGATAAACTAACAACCGGGGTCGGTATACTTGATATTTTTCCTTTCGTACTCATTCTGACCAAGTATCTCCAGGACAAAGCAGGCAGGTTTTGTATAAAGTTAACTCAAGGACAATTTGATGGGATGTAGAACAAGAATCCATGGGAAAAGCATAAAGGAAAGGCTAAATGAACAAGGAAATGATTAGTACATCTCTCCGTATGAGGGACAATGGAGAACAGAATGGCCAACCCAACACAGGCCAACACATTACAGTCAAGACCAGAGATCCCACTAATTGCTGTAACAGAAGCTTCTCATCATCCCATATAGTCTTTTCTCTTGTCTCTTAATAATAAAAAAAAAAATAGCTGAGTGATGGATTCTAACAATGAAGAGTGAGTTTTCCATCTCTCCTTTCAGAAAGTGTGGTCAAAGGGCTGATCTCTTGCTGGTGGGAAACACTCAAGTGTCAGATAGTACCCTCTGGGATCTCTCTTAGGAGATAAATTACATGATTCCTCAACCTAGTCATCAGCCCATCATTCTCCATCTGGTTGGTGCCTTAAATACAGGTGGTACCATCTCAGAGAGGACAACAAGGGCCACAGCCCAGGGACAGTGTGGTGATTAGCTCTATGAAGTCTTGGTTACCAAAAATCTTTAATCTTTTATTATTCTAATTTTATTACTTTTTAGGCTAACATACAAAGTCATGAATTTCATCATAGCATCGTTGTTGTTGTTGTTGTTGTTGCTGTTGAGACAGGGTTTCTCTGTGTAACATCCCTGGCTGTCCTGGAACTTGCTCTGTAAACCAGGCTGGCCTCAAACTCATAGAGATCTGCCTGTCTCTGCCTCCAGAGTGCTGGGATGAAAGTTGTGCACCACCACCACCTACCTATCATCACAGTATCTTAATCCATATGTGTCATTATACATCTTTCTCATTCATAACCCCCCCCCCCAACTGCTCTCCCTCTTGGCCCTGCTCTGACCAGTTCCCTTTCTTTACCTAATTAGTCTCCCTTTCTACTTCCCTATGAAATGGATTCCATCACTCTCTCTATTTCTCATTACCCTTAAGACTGCTTCCTCCTCTCTCATGATCCCCTTTCTATTTTCATGACCTACAAACACACATCAATACCCCCTACACATGGGTACACACACACAGACACATGCACAAATATGTACACACATGTATAATACACCCATATATAACTTTAAATTTAGGTTCTGCATATGAGAGTAAATATGCATGTTTTGTCTTTCTCAGTCTACCTTACTTTAATTTTGTTTAATATTATGATAGCCAGTTACATACAGTTTTCTAAAAATATGATTTCATTCTTCTTCACATCTGCATAAAAATCCATTGTGTATCTAACCCACATTTTCTGTATTAATTTTTTTTTTGGTGATGAGTATCTATAGTAGTTGCATTCCCTGCCTGTTGCCAACAGTACAGTAAACATGGACATGCAAGTATCTTTGTGGAATGTTGTCCTTTTGGTATATATTCAAGTGATATAAATGGGTTATACAGTCTTCTATTTGTAGTATTTTTGAGGAACCCTCATACATTTTCATACATCAGAATTTTTACCCTAGTCCAAGAAATTAATCTCCAAGCCCTAGGTTTTATCTTTGAGAGAACAGCTCTTCCGGAGTGAGTAACTTGTAGATTTGCAATCATCTTTGCCTGAAAATGCAGAGAGAGAGAGAGAGAGAGAGAGAGAGAGAGAGAGAGAGAGAAGAAGAAGAAGAAGAAGAAGAAGAAGAAGAAGAAGAAGAAGAAGAAGAAGAAGAAGAAAGAAGGAATAAAGGGGAAGGATACTTCATATAACTGTCACATTCGTGGTATAGAAATTTTTTTTAGTTCACACAAAGGTCATTACAAATCTTTTCCCTCTTTCTCTAGAAAATAAAGACAAGTATCAGATAGCATAGTCAATCTCCTCTTCTCCCAAAACACATCATTTCAGTGAGGCCACCCCTCTGCTCTACAGCAGGCCTCCTTGCCCACATTGTTTCCTTCCTGTCTGCTCCCCGGGGCCCCCCTCTCTTGCATGCTGTTCCCAGGCAGAGGCTTACAATGCCTGAAGTCAGATCAAAGCTCCAGGAAGTCTGTAGACTCCACTATATGACCTGGATATGCATCCAGCACGCCAGCAGAGAGGTGGATTGGCTTGAAACCAACTCAATACCCAGTTTCCTTAAAATGACCCAAAAGGAAGGGCAGCTCCAAAGAAAGAAAGAGAAAGGGAGAGCCTGGGCCTCCACACTTGAGCAGTTCTGCAGGCCCAAGGCCAAGATGCATACTGGCCCCCAGCTGCCTCTTGATCCTGATTATTTGGGATTGCCCACCCCTACGCATTTTCATTACCCAACCCAATGACCTCCTGAGGCAAATAAATTTCTCCATGTAGGGTGAAGTTACTGAAGCGAAAAATAATAAACTTTCATAAGCGTGTTTCAATTTTCACTTGTGTTTATGGCCAAAGGTGTTTTTTATTTTAATAATCGCTTCTGGAACAAGGGCAAAACACATGCTGGTAACTTGTTAGAGAGAAGTGGGGGAGGAGAGAGAGAGAAAGAGAAAGTGAGAGCAGGAGTCTGGGTTGGGTTGTAAATTTTCCAACAGTTCAGCTCTAATCCTCCCCGTGTGGAATCCAACCCTTAAAACCTTAATGACAGAGAATGAGATAAAACGTTATCTGGACATGTTCTTGATAGTTTACCCTGGCTTCGTTTTAGCCACGACCATCCAGCAATTGGTGTGAGTGGGAGGGGGGGAGGGAGGGGACAGTAATCCATGTTCAACCATTTCATAAAGCGGAGTGTATTAGACAGAAGGGATCAGAGGACCAGCTTCTTTCCAGTTGGACATCAGTTTTCAGTTCACCTGCATCTGGCAGAGTCTCCAGTTTTAAATGTCAGAGAAAGTTAAGACGCCTTTGAAATTTGTAAGCAATTTCCTAGACGACTGAAGGAGGGTATCCACCCTATAACAGCATAAACTGATTACCCCTCTCCGCCTTTGGAATGGCTTTTCAAAGGGAACATAGCAGACCGAAAACAAAGGGATTGAAATCAACGTTCATTGGTAGGTCTGAGGACTCTGCCCAAGAATGAGTGAACCTAGAAGTTTTCCAATATTAAATTTCTTTCCATTTTTTCCCCCCATCTGTTCTGACTCACATTTTCCCAAATCATGTAGAGTCAGGAGCAAATACTGTGTCCAAGAGCACAGTCATACTCTTTTGTGGACTGACCTCTGAAGCTGTGAGTAACAAAGGATGCAAAGCCCCAAGAAACCGGAGGCTAATGAATGTCTTGCAAGTGATGACTATACAAGGATGGGGTGACTGAGTGTTCACCAGCTCTCCTGACTCAGGAGCCTTTCCTATGTAGTGCGTGACAATCACCCTCGGTGTATACAGAAAATAAGCCTTTTCAGGGTACAGGAAGTATAAAGAAGAAGAAAATAGAAATGGCTAACCTTACAACTTAAGGTCCTATCCTGATAGGATTATAACTCAACTCTCACAGATCCTACACCTTCCTCAAGGTAGAGACTGAATTTAAGTGCTCACAAAAGGCCAGAACCCACATGGACCTTAGGCCACACATCCACCTGAATGTCCACTGTGCTGCCTTTTAAGAATGTGGTCATCAGTGGACATCAACCCAAGGAGACTGCTATTGATTTACCGTGCGTATACAGGCCTAGGAGATTGCTTTGATGTACATGTGCAGGGAACTCATTTACTGCATTCTTAGATACAATACCCATCCTGCTGGCTGTACTCCACCAAGGCATGGAAGTCTCAGTAAGACACCATACATGGAGACTCACAGCACAGACATTTCTTCCCAGGATTCTAACTCGGAAGCCAGGCTCTCTTTCCTATGAAAGGTAAATTCGCATCACGTGCCTGTCCAGGTCTTTCCTCACTTCTGCCCAGGAGAGTATTTCTAAAATGGTTCTTCCAGCATCGTTTTCTTTGCTCTGAATCCCCTTTGTCTCCCTAAGGTTGCTGACTTGAAAGATCACAGCTACAAATGGCCTTTTGTTTCTCTTACTGCCATTACCTTGACCCTACCCTGCCCCATGAACATTGCTGCATTGAAAACTCAGTCTCACATACACGAATACTAGAAGCTAGATAAACTATTACAGAAGAAAAATCAGTTACTATCTTCAACCTTTCACAGTGACAGATTTTCAAGGAGGGAGTAGGGAGCTTTCCATACTCCTAGCATCGAGACAATGAGTCAACAACTGTACAAAGTTTTCACTAGCTCGTAGTGGACAACTGGAAAATGGATCTGGGTAGGATATATGCTTTGTTTCTCAGACGTGGCTCCTCACGAAGCTATGTAACATCTATGTGTTCAACAAAGTGAATGGAAGCGGAGTTGGGAGGTCCCTGATTTTCTCCTGAAGTCCCTGGAGTGCAAGTCTGAAGAGACTTACCCGGAAGTAACCCCGGAAGAGATGCTGTTAAGGACTTCTCAGTCCTTCCCTGTAGGACTCAAGCCATGTCTTTGTTTGGGGAGTGGTAGATGATGTGTACAGGCAGGCTGGGTGGTCCGCAAGCAAGAGGGAAGTGGAAGAGGTGTTGTGGTACTGGGACATTAAGGAGCTGCCTGCCTTCCAAAGAGCAAGTCCCACCCCAAAGCCACTAATCTCTCAATCTGGCGTTGAGAAAAGCAAGGCACGAGTCAGAGTAGCCTCATCAAGTCATGAGGTGTGCCAACTTCTGCCTCACCTCTAAGTCATAAGCCTCCAGGCCTCAAATCACTCAAGCTAACCAACCCAAGGCTTCCTTAGTTCCAGTACATCCTATAATACCTACCACCACCTGCAAAATAGATTGACAGGCAGAATTAGTTTCTATAAAACATTCAGGCAGTTTCACCTGCATGTCACCAGCCCAAGTCTCCTGCTTCTAGCATCTTCTTGCTCTTCCCCTTTCTGGTACTTCTCCTTGTCATAGGGACAGGATATTTCTCTTCTCATCCTTAATTGTAACTGAGAAGATGAACTTGGAGTCTTAAGATCTGATGTGGAGCTGTCCATCATTGGACAACTCTGAGAATCTTAGTCTAAGTGGAGGGAAGCCCCCTTTGTGTCCATTAAATTAAATCCATCTATGATCCCAAGAAGAGTCTACCAGTAACTTACAATTTGAACACTTGCTTGCTGTAGAGCATAGGAGACAGCTTCATCTCTCAGTGTGCATTCCAGGTCAGTGAGATGTCTCCGCAGGTAGAAATTCTCACTGTGTAAGCCCGACAGCCTGTGTCCAGTGCCCAGAATCCACATGGAGAAGAACCAGCTCCTCAAAATCATCCTCTTACCTCCACATGTGTGGTGTGCATGTGCTTGCACTCACACACACACACACACACACACACACACACACACGGATAGGAACAAAATATTTCAAGTATGAGTACCATTTTCGAAAACAAGCAATTTTATAAACCACCGCCTTCTGATGAAGCCAATACATGAGAACCTGAGGCTGTATGAATTCTGCACCCCCTTTGAATGTGACCTGCATTTGCTAATCATGATGGTATCTACTATACTTAAAAACTCAGAATATAGATATATACAAAGCATGCCATTTGTTGAGTCTATGATAATAAATTGATCAAAACTATGTTTCCTGAGACCTCCTCTCAGAAATTCTGATCTAGTGGATTTGGAAGCAGGGTCCTTGAATCTACATTGCAATTCCTGATGTGCTTGTGGAAACATCATCCATGGAGTCTCCTTTGAATTATCTTTCTATTAACTGGTGGTGCTTCATAATTTAGTTAGATGGGGCTATCATGTTATGGCTGTAGATTCTTTGTATGAGCTGTGCTCAGCATCTCTATTGGATGTCTTCTGGGATCTATGAAGGTAGATACAGAAAGTTCCACAGCAAACTGTTTGGTGATCATCAGATGAGGCAGACCCTGAAAGATAGAACTCAATGCTCGGTGGGTGTCTGTCAAAGAACAGGGTTCCCATCCATCTTTGTCTTTCACAGTAAAGGCTCCAAAGTCGTAAGCATTATTTCTAGCTCTGCAGAGAGAAAGTGAAGTGTATTTGTGTTGCTTCTCATTGGCCCTGGACCAGCTTTGCAAGCTCAGTTTTGGCCAGAGTTACTCTTTAATTTTGTGTCTTCCAAATCATACAATCTAGAGATTCATGATTGGACAGCTCATGTGGTACTAGCAGGTTAACTGTCTTACTACAATAAACATGGGATGACCATGGCGTCACTGCTATTGCTCTGGGCACAGCTTTTGGCTCACACATTGGGGAGTCCAATTAGAGAACATGGATGGTTTCAGACTCCATTTTGTGTGAAGGTAAGGAAAATTCCCCCTTTCAATAATGCCATGGAATTTCCAACCTGATTATTAAGAGCTCTGGTGAGTCAAACTTAGGCTGGGCTCCTGGCTCAGCTCACCTCCCACATTCTTAGAGTTTTGTACTCCCCCAGAATCCAACACATCTAAGTCTTGCATGGACTCCAACTCCTATATTACATTGAGGATCTGAGAAGCAGGGTGAAATTCTGCTTCCCCAGCCCAAGTTTCCATTTAACTCAGAAACAGAGCTCTTAATTTCTATTTCCCTCAACAAACAGTGGTTTAACTTACAGGGTAAAGGCGTCTCAGGAACTTGGACAAACTTGAGAGGAGTAAATTAGAGGTTAGATAAAACTCAGCCTTCCCACTTCAGCCAGGTTCTACCATCTCCAGTTACTATAAACAACTGGGATTTTGAAAGTGTTGAAAAAAATACATTGACAATCTCTCCCCCCCAAAGAGAAAGGGATTACAGCACCAGTTTGAGCCTTTGTGTTTCTCTACAATAATGTGGCTACACAGGAAAAACCTTAGCCCCAGAGAAAGACACCTACCTACCATTTCACTGAGCCCTTGGAAAGGGAGCTACCAACATCTGTCCATTGCATATCTGTGAAGTCAGGATATGAGATGTACAGAGAGCCCATAAATTAGTAGATAAGGTCTCCTCCTCCTCCTCCTCCTCCTTCTTCTTCTTGTTCTCTTTCTCCTCCTCCTCCTTCTTCTCCCTCTCCCCCGCCTTTCTCTCTCTTTGTCTCCTCCACATACTAACATCCACATATGGAAACAGTCAATATTCATCCTGCTTTTGAAGCACTTAAGGGTACCAACTTTGTGGTAGGCCATCTACCAACAGCACTGTTGAAGATAAGAGCCAGAGAAGACGTGTGAGAGAGAAATCCACAAGCTTTCTATGAAAGAAGAAATTACTATTTATTTTTTCCAAATATGCAAACCAGGAAAAGAAAAGGGCCTGGTTAACCTTGATGTGGCTCCCTGGGTTGAGGTATACTCAGTCACAATTTTTCACTCTATAAAATGACAGGAAGAAATCACCTGGTTAGTGTTCCAACCTCAAGAAACTCACTCCACTCCGAGAAGTCCTGCTGTAAAACACTTGAGGCTTTCAAAGGAAAGCTGAATGAAGGTGGAAATGTGCTTCCCTCAGCTCTGGCTCTGGGAATGTCTATTCCTCCCTTAAAGTACTGATTTCCCAATGAAGAAGTCAGACTGGATCTCTAAGGCTCTTTTCACCTGGAATAGTGTTCAGGCCTATGACCCTAACCACCCCACACCACCACACACAGCCCCCTTTGTACTATTAGCAACACCACAGAGCCTATTTTTTCTCAATTTTTAGGCCCAAGATGAAGCATAGTCAGAGAAAAGGATCAAAACCGATGTTCCACAATCTGATCCTGACTGCTACTTGGGTTTTGTAGGGCTTATCATCTTAATAAGATCCCCACAGGATTCATCATCAGTTGTTGGAGGAAAAGGAGGACAAAGGAAAGAATTGACTTTTCGTGGACACCTTTATCTCACCACCCAAAGCCTATGGAGGTAATATTTTATAAAAACTATGATCCTTAGGGAAGTCTACCTTATAGAGAAAAAGGAAGCAATGTTCCAACACCCTTACCAGAGAGCAAAAGAGGAAAGAGAATCATGGCTGGAAGAGGATAGAACATAGGCCTCCTTTAAGATACCCAGGGAAGAAAAGGATGAGAAGACTGGAGTGTGCTGTGTATTGCTCAGGCTGCCACCTAAATGACCATCCGCTCCCGTGCTATCTTAAAATGCTTTGCACAGTAGCCTCCAGCAGACGCTGTTGTTGACCTCTTGGCCCGGAAGTTGAACCTCTGCCATCTAGTAGGTTAGACTTGTCAAATTCAGACCCATCATGCACAAGCTAGAGAAGGGTCTGTGAGGTCCTCTGGTGTTTTGAGGATGATGTCATAAATAGCTAACCTCACATCAAGTACCGGGACCCGACCAGAGATGGGAAATGCATGGAGCATGGTTCCCTCAGATTCCAAGAGCTCAGGGGAGTGCTGGGCTCTCTTTGCGCCTCAAGGCAGAAGCCATCTTCACAGCTCAGATTTCCTTCAAGACTGTCCTTAGGAACTTCCTTCTTGTGAGTGCAGAGGGCTTATTTTCTCTTGAAATTTCTTCTTGAATTTTTTCATGGCTCCATAATGTTCTTAGAATCTTTTCCATCAGTTAAGGTAAAGGTTACCTCTTGGGAACCTGCATCTGCAAAGCCCGGGGCCACACGTAGGCAGGTAAGAGCCAAGAAGAAGACAGAAATGCTGTCCCTGAATATTTAGGTCAGAAAGGAGGGCTGAAAGACAAAGGACAGAAACCCAGTTTCTTGAGTGGCCTGGAACCATTTCAGCTCCTCCTGAAGGTAGGTCGAGGGTAGGCTTTGAAAAGGTGAACGTGGCCAGAAACATGAGAAGTCCAAGGCTAGGAGGACAGCTGAGAAGCTCCCAACAGACAAAAGCATAACAAATTAGGGCAGGACTGGGGAGATGACCCTGTGAGTGAAATGCTGGCCACGTAAGCAGGAGGACCTGAGTTTGGATCCCCAGAACCCATGGGAAAAGCTGTAAATGGCAGCTCACATCTATAATTCCAATGCCAGGGGATAAGACAGACAGATTCCTGGTGCTCACAGACAGCCTAGCAGAACTGGTAAGCTCCTGGTTCAGTGAGAGATTACATCTTCAAATACACATGAACACCTTACAAATGCTACCTATCTTCCTACTGTTAGCCCTGTTAGCTCTATCTATACTTTGCTCTGTCTCTTTGGTGCCTATAACAGGCCTTAGCATATATCAGACGCCCAGTAAATCCATGTAGAATGAATGAGTCTTGAATTTGATCCTTGTTAGTAACTGTAGAATGTTGTCATTTGACCATTCACACAAGCAGCATTTTTTAAGCACCACCTGTGTGCTGGGTACTGTCATTGACTGGAGAGTGGACACATAAATTTGACTTGAGTGCAAAGCTCAGATTCTGATGAGGCAGATGAGGTATTTAGCCAAGTGACCATAAATACGTAAGAAAGAAGCAAGATAAGCCATGGTGGCCACTGTCCACAGAGAGACATTCTGAAGTGGGTTAACAAAAAACCTTCCTATGAAAGGCTTTACCTCAACTTGTGGTGTTCTGCTCAACTTGGGCTCAGCATTCCCTTCTTCATCGCAAGAACTCAGTTTGGCCAAGTAAATTAAAATTCTTAGACACGAGTTTCTGCCAGAGCTGGAAGGAGAACTTTTCCCATGGAGGGTCCTGGGTTCTGGCTCTTTCTCCGTGCCCTGGCGAGACCTCAGCTGGCATTCCTCTAAACAGCCTTCCCTCTTCCAAACCTGTGCTGGCAGCTTACGGTCTCCCTGGACCTGCACCTGAGAATCACATACCTGATTCAGCCAGGGGATTTCAAGAGAGTACATTGGAAACACGTCTTTAAAATGAAAACAGATAAAGCAGCTGGCAGTGAAGCCAAGGAAAACTCCATTCTTTCTAAAAAGTGGGAAGTCTGTGGGCGGTGGAAACCCTCCTGCCCTCACCACCACAGCCCCTCATAAACACACTCCCAGGCACTGAGACACACGTACACACAAACACTCGGTAGCAGGGCTATAGAGCACACCCTTGATAACAGCCTTTTCCTGCTGGCTTTTGGAGGGTTCTGTGGCCTCAAAACCCTGCAGCCCGCAAGGCCTAGGCCATATGCTGGCTTCTGGAGAAACTCTTTATAGCTTCCTCCTCCACACTGGAGACAGTTCAAATCAACTTGAGCAGACGTTTTATAGGCATTTCTAAGGTAGATACACCATTTAGTAATTCCCACTTATACGCAATGAGGGGGTTCTTTCCAATTTAGCCAAAGGAAAAATTTTTTAAAAATGTGAGTGGAGCTCTTTTATCATGGAGGGTGGCATTGGTAAGCTCACCTTACTTTGTGGGAGGCAACTGAATCCTACCAAGAAATGTCATTTAAATAACTATTCTTCGTGTGGTTGTCATGTAGCCAATTCATAAAATACTTTTAGCAGGCTGTCGGAGTAAACCCTTGGAGTTGACTGGATTACCAGCAACGTTGTGTCCAGATGAAGAAGCGATAGCTAGAAGACCATGAGTGACCCCATGGCCAGCCTGAGGTCACCCTGGGCTGCACCCAGGCTTCCACACACCCATCAGTGCACGCACCCTACTTCTGCAGAAGCAAGTGACTCCTCAAAATCTGAGCATCAGACAATTCCGAAAATCTACTGAAATACAAGCTCTCTGTGACTTGAATGAAGCTGGATGCCTGTGAATCCCTCCTGCACAAAGCAAAGCATCCCTGAGATAATGAGTGTTAATTGCCCAGTCTACAAAATCAAGAATTAGCAGGGAGACAGACCTCTGAGAATACCCATGGGTGTGTTATCTTAATTGCATTACCTGAGGTGGAAAGACCCACCCACTGTGGTTGGCACCATTTCCTGACTAGGATTCTGAACTGTACAACCAGAGAAGATATGCAGAACACTAAGGCCCCTTTATCCCTCTTTGTTTCCTGATTGTGGGAGTGATGTGACCAGCGACTTCAAACTCTTGCTGCCTTGACTCTCCTGCAATGACTGACTGTACTCTTGAACCGTAAGCCAGAATAAACCCTTTCTCCATCCATTTGTTTAGTCAGGGGACTTTGTCACAGCGACAAAAAAGAAACTAAGACACAGTCTATCTTCCGATTGACCAAAACCTCTTCAGTACAAGGGTTGTCCCCAAGCCCCACAGAGCAAAACACAGAGGCCAGCCTCTGAGAGCTCTATCAGTATCTCCTCACTCACCAGCCACTCTGTTCATGACAACTAAAAATAACTCCCAAACCATCTGTCTTCTCCCTGCCCCCACCTCCCGGGCTCTCCACAGACACTTATTACCTACCCTCCATGTTCCCACCTTTACCTCTTTGCTTCTTGTCTTCTGCATCTGACTCTCTAGAAGAGCACAGGCTGAAAATCCAAGTTGTTGGAAGTGCTGAGTGATCCTGGCATCCCTAGACAACATGTAGTGACAGACACGTGGCTACAGTTCCAGGAGAGTGCTGTTGCGAACACACACTCTAATAACTAGAACTGGGTTCCGTCAGGTCTGCACTGTAGACTGACCTTCTAGAATGGGAACAAATCTTGATGTACTTACTATGCTCACAGTTAGTGCAAGATGCTAAAACAAACTCCTTCTGTTGAAGATGAGCAAACAAATGTGAGGGGAAAAAAAGAAACAAAAAAACGCTGTCAGCCTTCAGTATCCTTTGGGTTCTCCATCCATGATATCAGCTGACCATAGAGAAAAAAATTTTTAAAATTGCATCTATATTGAACATATACAGATGTTTTCCTTCATGATTCACTAAGGAGTACAGTATAACAATTATTTACAGAGAGATAATTTAGTATTTATGAGATGCTGTATAGATTATACACAAACACCATCCAGTGACAAGATATTTATTTGAGCATCCTTAGAGTTTGGTGCTCTTCGGTATAACAGAATCAACCTCCTCTTGCAGATACTTAACGACACCTATATCTATTGAAAGGTCCATATAGAGCTATCCCGAGGAGAAGATGAGTCTTAATGAATGAAGAGGAGATTAACCCCCAAAGGGCCCCAAGTACCAGTGGGGAAGCATCAGTGTAACTGGCAGAGAGAGCTCATCCACCTTGATCTGCGCCTGCAGCAAGCATGGTTTTTACTCCTTTAGAATTGATCTGTGAATGTTATATTACCCATGCCTGCTATGACCAAGCTATGATCAATCCCTTCCTGTGCAGCTCTAAGTTCTGTGTGGGCAAATTCTAAGACATCTGTGTAATCCTGTCATCCAGAATCCTACCCAGATTCTCCTAAAATATTTTTTTTTAAAAGAAAAAGAAATAAAAACGAAAACAGGGAAAATAAACAAACAGTGTATAACCATTGCTAGTTATGGCCCAGGATGAAAGTTGAGGATGCTTCTATATTTCTGAAAAACTCCATTGTTCCGAGTATTTGAGTTTAATTTGACAAAGCTGTCACAAAATTATCAACGTGTGAATTTGTGGATGTTCATCAGCGTTCACTGTAGAATGGATTTGGGGAGCTAAACTCAAGGGGATTACTTAGGTTCACAGAATATGGCTTGGTTCCAGGTGGTAGGAAACGAGCCGCTGGTGTGGCCCTTGAAGGCCTTTTAGAGTTTGTTTGGGAATTGGCTTCAGTATTTTCATGCTAAGTTAGCTACTGATCATCCAGGACCTTGCCAGTTCCTGCCCAGTCCTGGTCCATGTCAGAGGGGTTGAACCCTGCCAGCTCTACTTCCCAAAGACCTATGCTGTCTGACTTTTGATTTCCAACAGAAATCCTCAGCAGACCCTTGGCAGAAGGAAAGAGGCAAGCAAGTCCCTGACACCAGTGTCCCTTTCCTGGTTTGCATGGCATGGCTTCTGTTTTCTTGGTGAAAATTTGAAAACTACAGCTGACATTTTATGTACATCTTTCTTAGCCTATTCTATCTGGTTGTTGGTTCTGTTTTCCCATGGAAGGTCTCATTAGGAGGGGTCTACCTAGTGATGTTTAATGATGAAAGGACCATAGTTGAATCTGCTTTCTACACTAAGTCACAACCCTGCTAGGAAAGCAACTTAGACTGCAGTGTGCTGATAAATACTCAACAGTTAGTTCTTCAAGAGAAAAATACTCCCAGTTTCTAGCACTTTCCAATTTTCATGGTATAAATATTCCTGCCATAGCTGGATTTAAGCTCCCAACATGATACCATCAAATGTGGATTTGAAAAGAAATATACAGTGAACTTGAGCAATACTGTCAGCTCACTGAATATCTGAGCATTGACAACTGGATGCCCCGAGGCAACTAAACACAGGAGAGCATTTGAGAACATGCTGCTTGCTATATCTAAAAGAGACAGCTTTCAGAGGCTGCAGAGAAGGAGGGTGGGAAAGAGGAAGCCCCAGAGAACCAAAAAGACAAACAAGGGAAGAAATGTCAACTGAGAATTTGGGAAGTAAAATGGGCAGACTTGGGAGCAACAGCTCCTTTCAAGGGGACAGTAGACTCAGTAGTGATAAGAGATCTTAGGAGTGATGTAATGCAGATTCGGATCCCCTGAGGACTCAAAGAATGATATAATTTCTGGAAAAAAAGACTTACCCACAAGAGGGTTCTAAAGGAACCTAGCATATACTAACAGATGAAGAAACCAGGTCTCAGAAAGGCCAGGTCCACCCGGCTGTATTGCCGTGTCATACACTAAGACTGGAGTTTCCTATCAAGGTAACTCATTCATTCACTTTAAACTGTGTGGTGCTGGAAGTCACCTGTGAACATGACATGGTCCTTGTCCTTAGAGTCATTATTATCTAGTAGAAGAAAGTATTAAATAGCTTATCCTATTTCACAACTATTTTTTTCATGCAGGTAAGTACTATAAATGAAACACATAGGATGCATTGATAGGCATACATGAAGACACAGTTTAGACTGAGGAGTACAAGGGAACATCCCTGAGGATCTCTGATACTGAGATAAGACAGGACTGAAGGATGTAAGTCTGTTGGGTAAAGTAGAGGAGAAAGTGGGTCCTAGAAAAAGGGACTTAAGGTGCTAGGTCTGGTCTATCTCAAAAAGCCTCTTAAATAGCATATCTGCCTTCATCACTAGACACCCATGAAAATCGTTGACACCTGCAACTCTGCATGATAATAAAACCGTTATAATGTGGTATCTTAAGTTTAGATGCAAATTATGAGCATGTGGTCAGAACATTCATCTCCCTTAGCGGGAGCCATCACTACACATCAAACCTCACCCAGAATAGAGTTTGTGCTTCTCACTGCAGACAAGCTAAGGAAAAAGAACACACTTCTCCATGCCATGTACTTTATTGGTAGCGGGATGTGTGTGAGTAAATGTGTGCGTATGTGTGTGCATATATATATGTGTGTGTGTGTGTGTGTGTGTGTGTGTGTGTGTGTGTGTGATGTTCACATTTGAATGCATGTAGTTGTGTCTTCCTCTATTGATCTCTACTTTACTTTTGAAGCAGGGTCTCTCAGTGATCCTGAGATTCACCGATTCAGCTAGACAAGTTGGCCACAGAGCTCTGGGGATCTCTCTGTCTCTGCCTATTCAGTGCTAGGATTACAGCTGCTTGTACCACACCCAGATTTCCCCCTGAGAGACAGGGATCTAACCTCAGGTTCTCAGGCATGTGTGGAAGATACCCATTCCTGAGAATGTACCTTTTCCTGCTAAACCCTACCAACCATGTCCTGAGGCCCTCTCTGGATGGTTGAAGCAGACAGCACAGTCCTAGGGAGCCTACACATTCTGAGATGATTGCCCCCTCCCCTGTCCACCTGCTGGAGTAATAGTCATGATCCACTTCTTTCTTCCCCTTAGGAATTGAAAGTCCAAATCATTTCCCTCTCAACCTGACCTGCTGAAGCTGGGAAGGGACATAAAAGCTTATAGTGCTCTCATGGTGAATGCTTCCACACCACATCTCCTGGTCTTACAGTCCCATTATTCTATTGCCAAATAATTAGAGCCTGTTTATCTTCATAGTTTTACATGACCTCGCCAGACTCTAGACACAGCAACCACCATCAAACGTCCCAGATGGATTGGCTACAAACTTGGGGATAGATTTCATTTTCCTCCTCTCTAAATTGGATGCATGCAGACTGGCTTTGGAGAAGAAATGGCTAAAAGAAAGAGTAAATAGTCCACTTGTAAATGCCCTGAAAGTCTCTCTGGCGCATCATCCAGACAGCCCATTAGTACTGTAATCCTGGGCATGAGGTTTGGGGGTGTTTTCTGAGAAATGCCCTTTTCTGGAAGGCAAGAAACTCAGCTGGCTGGGATCTAATCATTTATGGGAATATTTGAGGTCCTTTGGACTCTGTTTCTTTCATTTGTCTGTCAAGTGGGATAAATGATACTATTCCATCAACTGGCCCTATAGCAACAATTCCTGAAATAATTTTGTGCAGTTTGGAAGAACAGAGTCCAAGGGAAACCCAAGAGGTTATTAGTTTTACTTTCCATAATCAATTAGTCCAACCAGAAGCAAGGGGTATGTAAACTCCAAATCCCAAACTGTACACATAATGCCATCATGTTTCTTGTGTACCGCAAGACTGTGCACTGTTATGCTGGAGATACATGATGCTTGATATTTTCTAAATGTGCAGCGTCTTTTTCCTGAGGCTCCTAAACTTGGGAGATGGAATAGATGGGAATTCCCAGTGTCTCCATAGAAGAACTTCCTTCCTTTCCCAGGCTTCCCAATCCCGACCCCCAGATCAGTTGTTGCTGAGATTGGCCCTGTGGAGGGGCACCCAGAAGTAAAACTCCCTGGGAACACGGGAACTTTAAGGGCTGTCAGGAAGTGGGGAGTGTGTGTGGCTCAAGAGGGACACACAATCAAGCGACAGACAGAAGGCTGAGGTTGCAGATGGCACCAGGAAGGAGAACAGAGATGCTACTCTCTCCTGGGAAGCAGGAAGGCATCAATCCTGCCCCCTTGGGCATTCAGCATTCCATTCACAAACTTCTCTCCCTGGAGACCCTCTCTGGCTTTAGATAACAAAAGATTCCAGAAACCAGCCCTTCTCTCTTCCCAGCCCAGAGGACTCACTAGTTTGGTGTGAAAGGTGTTGATTCAAGAACTCTTGATGGCTCCCCGCTAGACTGATTTTTATCCAAGGTCCCTTGGTGTGAAAGGTGTTGATTCAAGAACTCTTGATGGCTCCCCGCTAGACTGATTTTTATCCAAGGTCCCGCCCCCCTCCTTGCATTTGGCAGGTCAGAATTCTGTTCTCTTGTGTTCCTTCCTGTTCCCCGCCCCCTCTCCGTCCCCGTCTCCCCCCCCCCCCCCCCGCCGCTATAAGCCCCTCCTCCCTCAAATAAACCTTAACTTGGGTTTAAGACCTTCTTGGAAGATGACTCTATAGTCTCCCTTTCTAGACCTTCCCAACCCTTACTCTCATTCAAATGAGAGCATCGCTAAAGGGATCCCTGTCCTTGCCCCCAGCAGACCCTCATAAATCCACAATGAGTTGTTGTTTTTAATTAAAGCGTCCAAATAATTAATGATCAACTCCATTTGTGCCATTGAAAACCCAAATGTCACACGGTTGAAAAGACCCAACCAAATAATTCAGTGTACCCTATAAAGCTTTATAAAAAGCAGAGCCCAAGAGGCCTGCATGACTGGTTTCTGGGCTGTCTGAAAAGCTTGGTTAGGTTTTTTGGGCACTTGATTGGATTCCAGGAATAATGTGCCCAGAGCACAAAGGGCCCTTTTGATGTGTCTGTGCCATGGCCCCGCCCCTCCCCTCCTCACTTTACCTGGGATACACATTCCCCTTGTCTCCCTAGTTGGAAAAAAAATAAGCCCTGGAGAAGAGGAAAAAACAGCAGAGGGAAAAATCGCGGGTGGGGAAGTGGGTTGAAATCCTGCAGTTCCCCGTCTGAGTTTGGTTATTAAGGTCTGGTTATTCCAGAAGGAAGAGAAGAAGTGGAAGTTTACACTGTGTCTGTGAGCAGACCCTGGAAAAGTGTAACATAAAGATGTCTCCTGTTTGAATGGGACCCTTTGCGTAATAGGTAATGAGTCAATCTCCCAGCAAGGTCCTGCCTGCTACTTCCAGGGTCAGAAATAAGCAGACCACTGACCCCAGAAATCAACGTGCATTTACACACTGAATTCAAGGCTGAGAACCACCTAGAAACTGAGGCCAGCCTGTTGACTTTTCACGGTACTTGAATGCCTTGAGAAAATGGCAGAGCCAGCTCAAGGCCAATATTGTATAAGCACCGGTTCGAGAAGACTGGAGATGGGTCTAGTCCAAGCTATAGGCATGCTAAAATGGGCAACAGGGGCAGCAGCTGGCAGCAGTAGTGAGCTACTCAAGGTCTCTCAAGAACGACTTAAGCAGTCTGCTCTATCCTTTTAGGCTCATTGTCCTACTTGCAAAATGCTGTTGCTGCCCTAAGCTTAACAGCTTAAGGCAACAGTCATCTTATTTGGGTCTTATTTAATTCATTTCACTGTTATTATAGATATTTGTGCAGAGATTGTATATGTGTCTCTGTGTACATACCCATGTATATACAACTCCATTAATAGATATAAAAGTATTCACTATTTTGGATGTATCTACATGATGTAATTTGAATTTGGTTTTTAGTTATTTCTGGCTGTGGATAGAAATAAAAGCAATTTGTATATATTGAATTTTTATCCAGTGACCTCACCAAACACACGAACTGGAATGATTTTTCTATAGATTGTCAATACGTCTTCAGGTTTCAGCTGGCAACATCGCCATGAAGATGCTCAGTGCATATTTTTAGGTGTCTTGGTGACAGAAGTAACTCCGGGAAAGAATGTGCTTCCACTCTCAGGGTTCCTATGCCTTCCTCCAGACCACTTGTCATTGGGACTAACCTTTGTGGAAGACACTGGCTAACCTCCATGTAAAACAGACTTCATGTGAAGGCTTTGGAATACCTCTGAACATCACAGGAAATGACGTACTATCAGGCCTCAGAAAAAGACAAGATCCAGAACAGCAGTAGGAGACACACCAATGGTCGATAACAGGATGGTGGCTGACCTTTCCCTTGTGAAGCTTGTCTCAAGATCCAAAATCCTTTGAGAGAAAAGCTTTGTTCCTAATTAGGTCCAGCCTTTGGCGATGTGGCCAGATAGTTGAGAGGCCCAGTGGAACCACATATAATCCATAGGAGTAGCACCCCAAGAAAAATTCAAGATCCTGTTACAATAAGGGCAAAATGATGCTAGGGAAACAGTATAAACAGATGACCTCCATAGATGGGGTCTAACTAGATCTTTCCATCCTCAACCATCTAATCAAGGTTGATGTTTAGGCTATAGTAATGGTGATGGAGATTCATGCAGTATCAGACAGTTCTATTTTCCTATGAAATCTACAAAAGCATTTATGTTCATTGATCATGACCCATGTTATTTATTTGTACATGAAAGTAGATCTTCTCTCTAGCTTGGCTTTCCCGAGTTTCCATATGTGGTCTCGCCGTTAATATGCACGTTACTGACTGTTGAAATAGGTCTGATTAACAAGCAAATACATTTGAGCTCTAGCTGGCATTCTGGCCTTTGTCTTCTGTCTCTTTCTAGCGGTGGTGATGTGTTTACTTTGCTGCGGTTACTTTGCAATAAGAGACCTAGTGTTTAACCTGATACAGTCAGTCACTGCACTGAATTCTCTCGGCTTGTTGAACTGCTGACTCCCAGCTTGAGCACACATCATGTATAAAAGATGTTCGTGGGTTTCCTAGGTGTTTTTAATCCACAAGAAAACGAATGTGGGTCATCGTAGTCAATTTTCTGAAGGAGAGAGCCCTCACGAAGATGAAGGGAGGTGGAAAGTCTCCGTTCTCTGCCGTCGCTCATCTCCTCCTTTATTTACTGTCGCTCTGGTTTGCATTAGCGCGCTGACAAGCCGAGCTGTAGACATTTTCTCCCGCAATCCAACTGCTGCTCTGAGTTCAGTTCCAAGTTATGAAACCCAATCTAAACCTTAGAGGGGAGGCTACGAACTGGAACTTTAAATTTCAGTTTACAGAGTCCCCCAGGATGATTCCAGGAACTGAGCTGGGAGGGTCCTGGGAATTAGAAACCAAACTACCACCCCTTCTTCCCCTAAAAGGCTTCGAGGACATCGGAAATGAAAGCCATAAAAGACCATTTTCACGATGTCTCAACTGAAAAGAATAGCAAGGGGACATCTCCCCACCACTCCTGGAAACTGTTCATAACTAATTGCAGATGTGAGGAGGTGTCTTAGTCCTCAAGGTTATTTGAAGGACATTTCACAATTCTCCTTGGTCACCTGTTTCAAAATATGAGCCGAATGCCAGGAAAATCTTCCTCATTTTCAAACACAAGTTCTTTCCTCAATCCAGAACATTCGGGTAATTAAAGTGTAACATTTCAGTCCTGGAAGAGTCTTTAAATACCATTTCGTCTGGAGGTCATGGCTAGTGACCCAGAGATTGAGACATATTTTACCAGGGCCATAGAAAGTTTAATTTCTCGGGTTTTTTTTTTATTAGTTGCCAGTACTTAGATATCAAAACAGTTCCTTCTTTAAGAATTTCATATGTTCTAGAGAACTCAGAAGACCTGGAAACAGGGTCCTCGTTCCTACAGCCATGAACAGACTTGAGTGTTCTTCAGGTTGGTGTTGTAGGGAAAAATTGAACGCCCCGGTTTATCACAGAGCAGACCAGGTGAGCTGACTCTACAGACCATCAATGACTAAGACTTCTTGGCAGCCATGTTTGTCATCCCTGGTTTCTGATGTGAAAGTGATCTGAGAGGACTGTAGCACCCCCTCAGCAGACCTCCTGATCTCCGATGAGGAATACTTCTTCAGCCCTCACTGGGGTGACCTGGGAAGAAGCAGGAGGAGAAAATAACGGGAAGTAGGGAGCAGACATCAGAAAAACCAAAGCTTACAGTTGTCATGACCCCACTGTTCTTGGCAGTCCCTGGGTCAGCTCAGCAGGTTATACACAGAACTGTCTGCTGCGGGATGTGAAGAAAGATAATTGGCTGATCCAGGACAGGGGGAAGTTTCCATGCCAAGGTATGTAAGACCCAGGTTCACTTTTATGACAAGGCACGAATGCATATATATGTGCTTGTATGTGTGTCATTTATTTATGGGATGGTTTCAATGTTTTTCATCTAGTACAAGGAGAACCAAGGTGGTATGTGCATTCCTAACTCTGAAGTAAAGCCCAGAGAACATGAAGAAGGGACTCAGAAAATAGGAAGGGAATACAGGAGAGAGAATTTTACCTATCAAGAAAATAAAACACAAAATTTGTGATCTAAATGGGTGATTGTAAGAGGCCATTCAAATCAAAGGTCAGTTTGGAAAAAAAAGAGGGGGGGGAGGGAGGGGAAGGGAGGGAGGGAGGAGAAGGGAAGAGAAAAGAAACAAAGAAACAAGAAGAAAAAGAAAAAAGCAAGTTTATTTCTCAGGAAATCGCTTAAAGGAGTTCATTGGCATATAGAAATGATTTAACTCTTTGAGTCTCTAAAAAAGCAGTGATTGGCAGGCCAAGTACCAATTCTGTGATAATCGTGTCTTGCCACAAGCTAGGAATAAACAGTAAATTGAACATGAAGGTAACACTTACAACATCGAGGGTTTGATCTCCGAAGCCAGAGCTGGCTGCCACAGGCTTGCCAGCGTGCGGCTCCAACAGTTGACACAGGAGCAACCTTGACTCTGGCAAGAACAGAACAACCCTTTGAAACGGCTTCTGGCTGTGAACGGGGCTCGACACAGGCCGAAGAAGCCGACCGATTCCTTCCCTATCACTCTCCACTCAGAGCCATGGAGTCTCCAAGAAGCTTCCGAGGAGGAGGAGCAGACACATGACTGGAGCTTCAAGCCTTTGATTTCAGGTGGAAACTGGGGTTTCTAACTGGGAGCCACGCCCCATCCCATCCCCATGCAGGGGATGGTGGCTTTTGCTGTCATTGAAAAACTGGAGGGAAAAAAACTGAGCTAAGAGTGTTTTTCTTGTGACCAACTTATTTCTAATCAGCTTGGTGGCCCTGGTGGGTGTTATAAAACAGAGTGAAGGACGCCTGCATCCACTCCCCCATTGAGCTCAGGGGTATGAAGAAAGCGCACTACCACTTGGCTATCTCCCCTCCCTCCTACAATTTTATTCTTTAGAAGATTAGCAATAAATTCAAAGAATGTCTTTGAGGAGCGACCTAGAACCCCAGAGGTCTTAAAAAAATCACACAGTGGTGGATTATGTGCCAGAAAGCCTTCCAACTCAGAGCGTTTCTTTCCTCTGATAGTGAAGACGTTTCTAACCATATTAGGAAACATAGCTAGGTGATAGGAGAATATATGCTGAAATCATTATTTATTAATATGCAAAAACATTCTAACTTCATCTGTGCACCTTTACAAAATTGTACTTGATATCGGCTAACTATAGACATGGAAACAAAAACCTTATAAAGAACCCACGACATACATATTTTTAAAGTCTGGTGTTAAAAAGACTTCAAAACTGAAAATTTTGAAAAACAAAAACTTTAAAGAAGGTTGGTAAAATTATGTACATCAAAATAAATATAAAACACATACAACAAAGGGTATTATGAAATAAAATGAAAAGGAATAATCTAGCAGAAAACATTGAAAACATAAAACCAGAATATACACAGGACTGTCATAATTAATAATACAAAAATAAGTATTAAAACTCCAAGTGCACATACTCAGAGCCCCCACCCCCACCTCCACACGTGCGCGTGCACCAAAAAAATAAAGATATTAGGTGAAAAAGATTTTTGTTAATAGAAATGCTGATAAAATTTTGCCCAAATTTGCTGGAAAAACAAATTCAAGGAACTCAACAAATGACAATCAGAAATGACAAAGCCAGTCTTGTTTAGCTAGTAATGAAACTGCTTAACACTACAATCAACGAACAAATCACAAAAGCAATTCAGAACAATGATATGTTACCTGCAGGAGAAAAATGGACAGCATTGGTTCTCGACCTTCCCAAGGCTGTGACCCTTGGATACAGTTCCTCATGTTGTGGTGATCTCCAACCATAAAATTGTTTTTATTGCTACTTCCTAATTGTAAATTTGCTACTGTTAGGAATTGTAATGTAAACATCTGTGTTTTCTGATGGTCTTCGGCGACCCCTGTGAAAGAATTGGTTGAGCCCAGGGGTCACAACCCTCAGGTTGAGAACCAATAGTGCACGTGCCAATGGTTATCTCTTCCGGACCCATGGAGACCACAGAATAGCATCTTTAAAACTCTAAGAAGGAAAAGTCAATCAATCCAAAATTTCATATTGACAAAAAATATTCTCCATGAACGAAAGTAAAATAAAAATATTTTCAGATAAAGTAAACATCCAAATTCATGGTTAACAGAACAGCACTACATACAGATGCAGGGGGAATCTTCAAACTGTATGGACAAGACACTGTTAATAAAATGTACATCCTTGAGAAAAATAAAATACCAAAATTATAGACATTTAATACATAAGTCATAGTTTGGCCAAAAAGTAAGTGTGTGTGTGTGTGTGTGTGTGTGTGTGTGTGTGTGTGTGTGTGTGTGTATGCAGCTGGAGTGTTTGGATTACCATGGAGAATTTGGCTTCCATAATTATGGGGTCTGGCTGGGGCAGGTGATCAGAAAGGAAGGAACTAAGTAGGCTACAACCCCAGATTTGTGGCCTCTGAGCACTCTTTTAAAGGTCTCGGGCAGGATAATCTCCCTTTTGATTAATTTGGAGAAATCAGCCATGATTAGAGACTTTAATGACATATATAAAATCCCACCCTAGTAACATCTGAGCCTGTGCTGATTGACTAACTGGGATTGCTCTCAACCCAGGCAAGTTGACACATTAGAACACCGTCTCACCTGGGCCAACACAAAATAGTACTTTCCTTTCTTCTTAAATGCTTTAAAATAACTGCGGTTGTTTACACTAAAAGATTTAACAGTGGTGAGCTTTTCGATTTGCATTCAATGTTATATATAAGACATCTATGAGATAAAAGCCAGTGGGGATGTGGTAAAGAGACCCATTGAGTTTAAATGAGTGGTACTGTTTATTACCTTGTACGTTATGGTAGTAGAATAGAGAGATGATTGATGATACATTACTTAGAGACAATAATATGTAGCTTTAATACAACATAAATAAACTGAAGCTGACTACTAAACATTTTAAAGTATCCCAAAATAAGACTAGAGGAACAAAAATAGTAATGATAGATAGATAGATAGATAGATAGATAGATAGATAGATAGATGATAGATAGATAGATAGATAGATAGATAGATAGATAGATAGATAGAAGACCTAAATTCAACCAAATTGACTCAATAACCCACTAACTCTACTCCTGGCTGTCTACCTAAAGAAACTCACTGGTTGCCCAGGAATCATGCAAAGAGACATTCAAGGAAGCATCCTTTAAGATAGACAATCCTGTGACAAACTAAACATACATCAAGGAGAGAGAAGCTACTGAAAACACATTTGTTGCTGCCCTTGCCTTCTTTAAATCCTTGCCCTTCCCTCTCAGGAACTGGTGGCCCCTTCTCTTACTGGCCTGAGCTCTCCTCTCGGTCCTCCCTCTTCCCTATCCTCTGTTGCTCCTCCCTGGAGAGTCGGAGTCCTCATTTGGTGGGGTTTTCCCAGAGGAGGGAAGAGAACATGGAGGGGAATCAAAGATTCTGTCCCAGAGGAAGGACAGAAGCGGGGAGGGTACAAAGGGACCTTCAGTAAGATGGGGTGGTGGGAGTCCAAGCTTCCTCCTGGAGTATGTGTCAGCGAGGAAAGGGAAAAGTCAAGAGGAGTGACAGCTAGAGCAACCAGGCCAGAAGCAGAACAAGGGGAGTAATAGTAAGAAAGTGGAGCCAGGGAGTAGGGCTGCCTCCTGGGAAATGGGGGACTGTAGTCACACTCTCTTGCTTTCCTCTTCTACCCCAATTCCAACCCTCATCCTTTCTCATTCCACTTCTCAAGGTCAGAAGCCCTAGCCCTCACCATGTCAATGTGTTCCCATGTCCCTTTCATGCTCCACACTCCTCCACTCCCCCTTCTGCACGGACTCCATGACAATAATTCTAAATTTAAAAAAAAAAAATACGACTTGATCTAGTTGCATGTGAGAGTCTAAAATCATGTTAGTATGATAAAAGCCAAAGGTACATGCTCGATATAAATAAATCTTTAAAAGTTAAGCAAAGAAAACTAAGTCACAGAAAGATAAACAAGTGAGATAGTTTTTACTTAGTATTTCATGATACATTAAAAAATGTTACGTATCCAGGTGTGGTGACATATCCCTTTAATCCCAGCACTCAGGAGGCAGAGGCAGGCAGATCTCCGAGTTCAAGGCCAGCCTGGTCTACAGAGAGAATTTCAGGACAGTCAGGGTTATGCAGAGAAACTTTGCCTCAAATATTTATATTTATATACATATATATGTTATGTAATTTTAAGGATACACAAGAGAGTAGTTGTATAAAAAGAAAGAGATGAGAATATTAAATACCAAAATTAAACGTCCTTATCCCTCCTGAGACACTGGGGGGGGGGGGGCAAAGAGCAATCAATCTGAGATGACCTCATCTCCGTCCCATCTGCAATGTCTACTTTCAGATTGGTTGGTGTACATAAGGTTAAGTATTCCCACTATGTATGTCTGAAATATTCTATTATTCAAAAACTTAGAAAAGAGCTAGAGTCCCAAATACCTCTTTGGCAAAAGATGGAGGCTTGTCATGATGAGGGATCAGACGCCCTTGCTGAATGCCCTCAACTGTTTTGACTTCTGAAGGGGCGTGCCATGATTATAGCTGTGATTAGGTGACTCACCATAATTATGTTTTGTTGAAATTGAATTTATTGAAGCATGAATCATTCTGCCCAAGTCAACCTAATTGCTCCCCACACTGTGGATGGGAAGGACAGTGGAGGAGTTTTCTGGGGAAGTCATTATAGCACCCACAGGCACACGCATGTGCGGTGCAAGTGTGCCCCTGCTCACACTCCACTCACCTTGCCCGGAGTGCCTCCTGGTCTCTGGCAGCAACTTGATGTCAGTGGAGGATCGTTACATGGTTAACTGTGTTTTCTTCTGCTTCTTCCCCCATTTTGGCTCTCAGGTTTCCTGGGGTCTCTGTTTCAGACCACAGACCTTCCAGAAGTCAGTAGCCGGAAGTTGCTGTCTTACACTTTGGAACCCTGTTCTCCCACCTCAGACCCCTTCCACTCATCTCAGAACCGTAGGGAACTGCAAGGCCACTGCAGAGCTGTAACTTCAGTCACCATGGGTGCGGTAGAAGTAGACAGTAAACTCATCCTGAACCTCCCCTCCTGGACCAGAGCTCTACACAGGGAGGAGTGTAGTGCGTGTGCCAGCTCCGGGCTTACCCTAGTCTCACGCAGGGATGGAGGTTAGTCTGTCTCTCTCCTGTGACTCTGTCAGCATGTGGAAGCCAGAGGACCTCCGGCCACTGGCTGGTGTTTATTTTCTCTTTGTGTGGATGGAATTAAACAAGTGTAATGGACTCTGAGTCTGTTTGAATCTAAGTGTAGACTAAATGTGGAAATTAACTGATCGCTCTTTCTCCTGCACACTGAGTAACAGGCATGCTCCCTTGTCTCGCCAGTTTGGATGCATTTACATCACTTACGAGGTGATTTTCTGTGCACCTGACACATTTTATCATGTTTTAACTTGACCACTCCATGGGGATCAGTGTCTTTATTAGTCTCACACTGCGGATGAGGAAGCTGAGGACACAGAAAATGGAAGAACACGCCTTGCATGCACTTAGCAAATGCAGGGTAGGAGGTGCTGTCTCTAACTCAGGGTGTCTGTCTCCAGACACGAGCTTTCAAAACCCATCTGGCATCGTCTCAGGACACGTCTACTTGATAGATGAGAAAACTACGCCTGTGAGAAGTGAAGTAATTTCTAAAGAAGACACAAATCGTGAGCAAAGCAGTGAGAGCCTGCAGCTGCTCTGACCATGTGCACATCCATCCTCCCTAGTTCAAATGACTGGTTGGGTGTGGGGGCCCAGGATGACGATCGCACAAAGCGGGGTGGTCACACTCGGCAACCAGTGGCCTGGTGCAGTTGACGGCACCCAGATACCCCGTTGCATTGATGGCACCCAGATACCCCATTGCAGTACTCCCACCAGGCTGCTGCTTCCCTCATCTACCTTTGGTGAAGACTTAGACTTGACTTTGAATTTTTCTCCTGATGACTCCAACTTCCCCTGCAATCTTCTCGTCAAGTCCGTTGTCATCTACAGTAGCGAAGCTGACATATGAACCATGCATTGGCTGGTCCTCCATCTTTAACCTCTGTGAATGTCAACTACTAATGAGTGAATGCTCCAGGAAAAAGGGAACATGATAAGCCACGTGACACACTTTTAGGGGAGTGACCTGAGCAGAAACTGACAATCAAGAGTCCTCTGTATGGACCCATAAGATGCTTTCAGACCATAGAAGAGGCAGCAAGAAATGATGATGAAGTCAGAGACTGGTCATTAATTCACTCATGCCTAGTTACCACTAGGATCTTCTTTCTTCTGATTTGTTCCCTCTGAAACATCCTAAGGCTCAAATCCTACACGTCCTTGTAGATATGAACATCAAAGAGCCAGTTCAGTTCTTTTGTTTTACAGAGCAGGAAACTCAGACCCCAATGGCCACCGTGGTTACCCACTTAAACAATTATAACAACAAAAAAATTCAGAAACCACAGTCCTGAGAGAACCAAGAGCCTTGGCCAGAAAAAAGAACATCCGTATACCCAATCCTCTGACCTCTCTTCATTAACAACAAAGAAATGCCCTCCAATTTTTCTGCTTCCTCGTGTTATTTAGTCTATTGAATTGCATATGTTCAATATCCACCAGTAATATCTATCTATTGTAATTTCCATGACTAGTATAGTGGCTGAATAATCTCTATTTATTTGCAAAAGGACATGAAGGGTCATCTCACTAGGGGACTTAGTCAAGTCTTCGTGAAGTAGTCACTATGGGTGAGTAATAAGCTTATAAAATAAAGTTTAGACCTGGACAGTCACAACAGAAAAAATATCTTTCAACATTCTTTTTTTTTTTAAAGAGGAGCAAGGGAGTTTAACCAGGCAGGGTCTCATGTAGCCCAGGCTGGCCTCAAACTTGCTATACAGCCGATGCTAACCTTGAACTGATGACCCTTCGGCCTCCACCAAGTGCTTGGATTATAGGCATGTAGTGTCAAGCATTCTTTACAGGAGGAGATTCTACGCAAATTCAGGAGAGAAGAATGCCAAACATAAAAATTTCATTATTTCTTCTAAAATTAAAGAAAGAAGCATAAGTTATGCCTCAGTGAATAGATGGATGATAAAGGAAATTCCAAGAAACAGAGAAATAGCCATCAGTAGGGAAACTGCAGTAGTGCTTGCTACTTGCTTCCTGAGCCACAGGAACAAAGCTAGAAGTATCACAACACCTGACATGAAAGCACACAACAAAACTACCATTACCAAAACAACATGGTACCAACAGAAAAAACAACCCACAGAAAAGAGCAGAGAGTCAAAGAATTAATCCACATACTTATAACCTATTAATGTTTACAAAAGCACAAATATTTATACTGGTGATGATTTCTTCAATAAATGGTACTGGTAAAACTCCATATGAAAACAAATGCAGCTAGACCCTAATCTCTCAAAATACAAAAAGAAAAATAAAATAAAGTGGACCAAAGAGTTAAATGAAAGACCTTATCCTAAGAAAATCCTAGAAGGAAACATGGGGGAAATGCTTTAAGACATCACTGTAGGCAACTGTATTTTTAATGAGCCCAAAGCACAGGCAACAAAAGCAAATGAGACAAATGGGTAATCTCCAAGGAAACAGCTGGAACGGTAGAGGAAATGATTGACAAAATTAAAGGGAAAGATGAAAACATTCACAATCTGTTTATTTAGCAAAGAATTACTGTCCAGAAACAGCTCAGCCACAAAATGAATAATAAGCCAATTACAAGGTAAGAGAGCAATCTGAATAGACATTATTTTTTAAAGGCATTTAAATGGGCAACAAGTAGATTTTTAAGTTTTCAGTACATTGGTCATCAGGGAAATGTACATGAAAACCACAGTAATAGAGGTAGAATGGTTGATATGAAAAAGACATGGAATCAGGAGAATTCTTATACTATGTTGATATAAATTAGTGGAGCTTTTATGGATGAGAGTCAGGAAGTGCCTCAAAACACTGAAAACCTACTCTATAACCTAGCAATTGAGTGCACAATTGAATGAATCAAGGGAGAATGAATCATCATAGCAGAGAGATGTCCACACTCCTACATTTACCTTACTATTCACAATACCGCAGGTAGTATATCAACCAGTGTCCATCAATGAATGGACAAATAAAATGTGTGTGTGAGTGTGTGTGTGTGTGTGTGTGTGTGTGTGTGTGTGTGTGTGTGAGAGAGAGAGAGAGAGAGAGAGAGAGAGAGAGAGAGAGAGAGAGAGAGAGAGAAAGAGAGACAGACAGACAGACAGACAGACAGAATGGAATGTTATTCAAATATAAAAGAGATAAAGTCCTGTTATCTGCAGCAATGACTGGAAGACATCATGTTAAGTGAAGTAAACCAATCACAGAAAGCCAAACGTAGCATGTTTTCTATCATTCATGGAAGTTTGAAAAGTTGACTTCATAGAAGAAAAGCATAGGAGAATCATCATTAGGAGTAAAAATGGGAGGAGCTTCTCTAGTGAGATTGAAGCAGTGGTGGGGTAGACAAGAGGAATCAGGCTTAGTGTTCCATGGAATATCAGGGTAATATGACATAGTGCGGTGATTTTATTTGCATTTCCCTAATGACTAGTGATATAAAGAATTTGAAAACATATTTCAAAACAACTAGAAAATTTCTAGGTCTGACTCCTAAGATCTAGAAATGATGTTTAAGGAAATTAAAGTGTTAATCAGCCTGATTTGATCACCACATGCTGATGCAGACATGCATCATATTATTATTGTGTCCCCTTTATATATACAAATATATGCTAAATTTTTAATTAAAAATTAACTTGGGGCTGGAACAATGGCTCAGTGGTTAATAGCATTTGTTGCTCTTGCAGAGGACCCACAGGTTTAGGTCTCAGAACCAACATGGCAGCTCACAGTCATCTGTAACACTAGTTCCAAAAACACCTTCTTCAGGCCTCTGTAGGTACTGCTTGAATGTGATGGCATTTATATACATGCAAGCAAAATACTCATACACCTAAATATTAAAAAATAATAAATAAAAATGAACTCACTGAGGTTTTCCCAGCACTACCCAGATCATAGAAAGTGGACTAGTGATTAAAGACATAGTACTATTTATATGACTTAAATTACATTGGTTTTTTTTTAAATGAGAACCAGTGGGCCAATAATTCCAAAATAATCTGTGGTGCTAATGTTGTTGTTAATCTGTCTGTCGTAGCATCATCTTTTTGTCTGTCTCCAAGAACTCCTCCATCTGGCCATTATCTGACTGTGACTTGAAAGAATCTTCTGTCTTTCCCTACCACCTCCACTCGATATCTAAACTCTGCGAGCCCACAGGCTGGGAAAGGATGGCTACAGTAGATTCAGAACTCATCAGCATGTTGCAACGTACAACATTTAACCTAAGATATGCAACATGCAAATAAGGAATAAGAAATTCCCACCCTTATGCCTCATTATCCAAATTAGCCAAAACAAACTAGATTGGTGGGACCATTTGTCCCCATCTGCTTGACCACAGGGCATTGACAAAACTAAGGTCTCTCAAGATTTTAGCTTACCTTTAACTCCCAAATCCCATTTTTCTCATTTCTTCACCCCAGAAGCCTAGAAGAGCCTCCTCACTTACATCTCTCATCCCTTCCTTTACACTTCAGCCTCTTTAATTTACTGAGATTTCTGAAAAATTGGCCCACATTTTCACCATTTATAGATCTCACCTCAAATCAGCAAACAATCATTAATATGTTACCACATGTAGACTGGAGACAAAGTGAATGCCTTTGACCTAATTTGGCACACCAATTTCTTGATTAAAAAACTCTTTGCCTCATGAAGATACGTGTTTGAACAGATATTGAATGAAGTTAGACATGTTGAAGAGACTTTGCATCATATTTGAAGGAAAGACCAACACACTTATTACTTGACTATCTAGGAATTTGGAGTAGTGTATCAGAGAATGGGAGACCTAAATCTTGACATGCAGAAGTTCAGACACCTAGTTATGCACAAGTAGTCAGTCAGTTCCAGAGAAAAGAAAAACAGTGAGGTTGCCCGAATTTGCTGAGGCATCTTGAACTATTTTTTTCAACTTTGAAAAAATAAATGCATTATGCCCCATGCATCTTTCCCACTTCACTTAAAACTATGTGTACTGGAAAGAAAATTTAATCCTTATGCTCTTAATTCACTTACATTTAACCCATCAAAATCCAGCTTTGGTGGGAACTGTTAGATGCTCATGAACCTTCTGAAATAAACCACTTAGAGCCTCCCTTTCTTTGAATTTCAGAAACCACAATGAGGAACTATTTTTAGTAGATGTAGTCAGTGGGACAAGATGTGAGTTCAATTTTGTCTTACGATTTTGCCATAGCCAACACATTCTGTGTTTAGCCACATTGCCACGACTTGTCTTTAGTTCTTGCCAGTAACCTGAGGTTTGAGGACCAGTTTTGTGAAAAGTCAACAAATATAGAGTGAAACCCAGCTCCCAATACATGCTGAATGCTGTGGGGGGCCTTGGCATTAGGTCTCAATTTCTACAATGCTGGTGAGACCTCCCCTGCTATAGTCTAAGGGTTTGGGTTTTGTTTGTATGTAAAGGGTAATGGAGCCCCTGCCCATGCTCATAAAAGCAACCCAAATTAAATTCAAAGATATGAAAATGTAGGCATAGGGGACTAGTTGGAAAGAGAATAGGGTTGTTGGCAGTGGATGGGCATAAGACAGGGAGGTAAATATGACCACAAATTATTGTATGTATGTATGTGTGAAATTTCAAAAATAAAAATTATATGTGCATAAATTAAGATTTCAAATTTATTGTCATTCACAAAAAAAGATGTGGAGAAAAATGAAAAAAAAAGGTTCAAGAGAGAGGAAATCTAGTGAAAGAGAAAAGAATTATAATTCAGAGCCTGGAGGCACAGATTTGGGGAATATGTAGAATCTGACTGAATCCACATAATGTATGTGCTCACCTAGAAATGTGTGCTAGACTACTTCAAAACAAGCATGAAAACAGACATCACCCTTGACCCCTTAGTTGCCACCTCAGTCAGCAGAAAACTAAAGGGCAACCATAATTAATGTGCTAGCAATTATTATGCACACCTGCCTTTTGAACTCAACTGAAACATCATAGGCAAACTTGAGCATTTATACTTTCTCTGCTGGGCCTTAATCTTACCAGCATGTAGGAGACACAGGCAGAGGTCAACTTACTTATAGGTCACCTAGTCCTGGCTTCTTGCCCAACTGGTAAAGGTTAGGAGAATCTGGTAGTTCTAACCTGTGAACAGGCTACCAGGGCATAAACAGTCTCCCTTCAGCACAAGCCAGAGCCAAGAGTCTCTATACTCATGACTACCTCATTCTCCATTAAAACCTGAGTGTTCACAAATATTGTTTCTTTGAATATTTTTCCTCCTTTCCATCAGGGAACACCATGTCTTTGCCCAGTGACATAGGGAGAGAAAGGGAATGTTGGTACTCTGTCAAGACCAATATGTTAGGTATAGAACTCTGATCTGGGTTACCTGGGTGCATTCATTTATACAGGCTCACAAATGTACAATATACATGGAAAACATAGCTATGGCTATCTCTCCTTGGTCTCTGAGAAATTTGTGTCATTTACAAAGAAAGGTCAAGATTTCATCTGTCAACTTCTCAAAATGGAATTTTAAAATAAATGGCAACTAAAGAAGAAAATCCCTGCCTCGGAAGAGGTCACTTCCTCAGACTTAATGTAAATGGAATCCTTCCTAAAGAGTTCCAGGGACTGTGATAAGAAGGCTTCTTAAGACTTTGAAAACACATTGGCTTGGGTTCAGACAGCTCTGTCTTCTGCTATTTGTATTTCCTCCCATCTACAGGCAACAAATGTTTTCCTATATGAAATGGTCACATATGAATGTCATATGTATGGCAATGCTTCTTCATAGCATTGTCATGAAAACCAAGTGGACAACACATTGAAAACACTTTGTTTGAAGTAACAGAGTGAAAGGTGGGGAACAAGAGTTGTCAAATAACCAGCTCATAGACCTTGATGTATTTCCTGGGATGTTCATTAGCTGTGCCTTTTAGTGAGTGATCTGAAGTTCCTATTAAAAGTTTGATGTAGTACCTAGGAAAAATAACAGCCATCTCTTGGGTTGTTTGTCATCTTGTTATATTGTCATAAGCACCATATGTCAGAAGCAAAGACAACATTGTGTCTTTCCACAGTGCTGTAATTTAATAACAATAAATTCCCAAACTATATTTGTTTTATTAACTGTAACTTACCAAGTAGTGCCAATTTCCCTTGATAGTATGGCCATTTGTAATCACAGCTTCTTTTGTTCTAATCTTGTTTACTCTCAAATCACATATTACAATCCTTACCACATGGACAGGTTACAGAGTGGCTACAAAAGGATTGATGGGGCCGTGGAATTCATAGAAGCCTTGGTGAAAACAGAAGCAAGGAGCTGATACAGAGTCACTGCAATCAGTTAGATAAGTGATTCAGGAACCTAGCTGAAGAGCTGCTGGAGGCAGAGTTCAGGGAAATCACAGAGGCCAGGACTACCCAGGTAAGGTGCAGAACTGGTCCAGTAGGACAGACAGACTGACGGACAGAAAGATGGCAGTCTCAGTGGACTGCATCAAGCAATGGGGACCTTGCTGAGCTGAAGCTCTGAAGTCAGTTGAGAGTTCTGTACCTGTCAGTCTGAGTCTCCTGACGCATGCATTGGATGGTCAAAGCACAAGTTTAAGTGGGCCATTGCCATTGCAGTGTTATGTGTCTACCCTTTTATGAAGTTAAGGTGGGGGTGTTACCCAGGTCATTGGTCTGTTGTGTTCAAGTTCTCAACCCTGGTTTTTTTTTCTGGCATGGTTTTAGTCCACCCCTGTGTCCATGCATGCCTAGTCTGCTTTGATAAGTTTAATAGGTGGTGCTTTTTTACTTGCATGCATCTTATTTATCAGTCTCTCAGTCTCTGCCTGTGGTTAATGCTTGGCAGGTCCTGCAGTAGACATACACCAATGAGATGTAGTGATTCTTCTTCCTTTGCACTCAAATTGGATCCAGCTCCTGCTTTATAAAATGGAGATACAGCCTGAACAGCACTGTTTTTATGACACCATAGAATATGGCAGTTACTTAGAGTAGGGTACACCCAGATCTCCACATATAGGTATTAGTGTACAATGCAAAAGTAAGTAGGTTTCTATAACCATAAAGAAATAGGGGGAAGAACGGTATGTAGGGAAAGTGTCCGTTTTGTGTGGACACTAATTGTTGAAGCTAGGGAGTAAAAATAAGACTCTGTGTGTAGCTAGAGTTTTCCTGCCTGGCCCACAGTCAGGACAAATCTCTCTCACCCGCCAGTCCCACAGCCTCTCAGACCCAACCAAGTAAACACAGAGACTTATATTGGTTACAAACTGTAGGGCTGTGGCAGGCTTCTTGCTAACTGTTCTTACAGCTTAAATTAATCCATTTCTATAAATCTATACCTTGCCACGTGGCTTGTGGCTTACCGGAATCTTCACATGCTGTTTCTCATCGTGGTGGCTGGCAGTGTCTCTGACTCAGCTTTCCACTTCTCAGCTTTATTCTCCTCCTTGTCCTGCCTATACTTCCTGCCTGGCCACTGGCCAATCAGTGATTTATTTATTGACCAATCAGCAACACACTTGACATACAGACCATCCCACAGCATCTGTGTGTGAATTTATTTGGGAGCTGGGAGGCAGCTTCGCCCCCCAAAAGAGCCAGAAACAAATAACAACAAACTGGCACCCAACATGGGGCTCGAACCTACGACCCCGAGCCTCATGCTCTACCAACTGAGTTAGTTAGGGTTATTTGTAATTTGTTGTTATTTGGTTTTGGCTCACTTTTGGGAGCTGCAGAGCTGGTGAGGTAAGGTTGGTTGGTGGCTCTCACTATTTCCCTGATCTCTAAGGCTTTCACCCCTATATTTGACTCCATGTTTTTTTTTATTTAATAAGACCATTTAGAAATTCGTCTACACTAGGGGAAGCCAAGATGCCAAATAAAAGTAGGGAGTCACAGGAGATGATAGTAGAAGAGACAAGAATCTCTAAGTAAGCAATTTGACAATTGTTCCTGGAGTCCAGAAAACAGTCAAAGCCTGTCACCCCTTATTTATGCTTGGATCACTGATATGTCTCTTCCCCAAGGACATAACTTGGTCTTATTCTAGACCTCTTCCTGGAGTGAAGTTTCTTCATGAGGTTCCTCAGAGCAATGTGTAGGAGGAAAATGAAAGGGATTGGGTGATCCAGGAACCTAATAGAAATTCCAGACCTCTGTGACACACAACATTCTAGCAGTGTCTTGGTGTTGCTCTTCCATAGTAGACACAGCGTGTTGGTTGCCATTCAGAAGCCTTTGAGTAGTCACAGAATGTAAAATGACTAGTTCAGCTTCATTACCTAAGTGATGGACATTATTCTACCCACCTGCTTCACACAGATTGCAAGACAAGGTTGGTGGTGGAAATAAAAGAGATTAAAGAGCTTGGATAAGTAGTACCTTGCTGACTGTTGTTTGAAACCTGATAAATTTGTAGACCACATCAAGGGTCTAACTGTCTCAGAGTTTACACAGTGCTAAAAGCCTCTGAAGGAGGGAGCATTTATTGAAAACATTTCAACATTCATTGTTGAAAAGCAAGCAGCTTTAGATAAATGTTTCCTAAGGCAATGTCCCATAGTTAGTACAAACAATAAACTAACCAATGAGCTTAGAAGGAAACTTTAAACAATAACCCTCCCACATGAGCTTGGAAAAGCCCTAACATATTCCTGGAAGTCAAGAAGTTCATACCTGTGCTCGGGGCTGTGTCCATGCTTGGGAAAGACCTAAGAAGGTTCTGAATGACTGACAGGCTCTTTGCAATAAGTACATGGAAGCAATCTGAAAACCAAAGAAAGATTAAGGAATGTTGCATAGCTGACTGGGAAGATGTCTCAGACACTAAAGTTCTTGCCACACAATCATGAGAGCTTGAGTTGGATTCCCATAATCCACATAAAAAGGTAGTGACATACATTTATAATCCCAGATGCTGAGAGGCAGAGTCAGGTGGATCCCTGGGGCTCTCTGATTGGCCAAATTGGACAAAGAGAAACTCTGTCAAAAAACAAGCATAGCCGGGCAGTGGTGGCGCACGCCTTTAATCCCAGCACTCAAGAGGCAGAGCCAGGCGGATCTCTGTGAGTTCGAGGCCAGCCTGGGCTACCAAGTGAGTTCCAGGAAAGGCACAAAGCTACACAGAGAAACCCTGTCTCGAAAAACCAAAAAAAAAAAAAAACAAGCATAATCTTTAGCTGCATTCTAAATATTGGTCCTTATGCCCACAGGTAAGTGTAGTCCTAATATCTCATCAAGGAAGCTTCTCTTTGCAATAAACAAAGACCATTATAGAAAATCACAACCAACTGTGAGTAGTGGAGCCCAGTCTCAAAAAATAGATCAGTAATATATCTCTCTTCCCTAAGGCTCAGGGGATCATTGCAGAAAAGGAGGCAAAAATGAAAGCTAGAGAAAGAGAGTCTGCTGTGAAGTTGTGTCTTCTAGGAATATCAGAGGTTACACCCATAAACTCTCACCAACAGGGTTGATTAAACATGAGCTGGGATTGGACAACAATAAACAAGCTAACATAGATGGGTGTGGTGGTTTGAAGGAAAATGACCCACACAGGCTCACTGGGAGTGATGCTATTAGGAGATGTGGCCTTGTTGGAGTAGGTGTGGCCTTGTTGGAGAAAGTGTGTCATTGGGAATGGACTTTGAGGGTTCAAATGCTCAAGCCAGGCCCAGTGTCACTCTCTCTTCCTGCTGCCTCCCATTCCAGATGTAGTACTCTCAGCTACCTCTCCAGCACCATGTCTGCGTGCATGCCACTATGTTTCCTGGCATGTTGACACTGGACTAACCTCTGAACTGTAAGACAGACCTCGATTAAGTGCTTTCCTTTATAAGAGTTGCTGTGGTCATGGTGTCTCTTCACAGCAATAAAACCCTAACTAAGACAGTGGAGGAAATCACCTGAGGATTTAACCCTATACAAAGAACTATCAGCAACTAAGGAATGCTGAGAGTTGGAGAAATAGGCTTCCCCAGGGAAGAGCACACCAATTGGTTATCCAAAACTGAATCGTGAGCCCTGAAAACATACTTGCAAGTAACATTATACAGACTGAGCAGGTTATACTTATCTATATATTTAGGAATATGTAGTATGCAACAAAAATAAATTAACAATAAATAATAAATAACAATGATAAATAAATAAATAAATGAAAGCAAGGGTGTACTATGGGACAGTTTAGAGAGAGTTAAGGTAAGGGGGAAATAATGTGATTATATTATAGTCTCAAAAAAAATAAAAGAAATAATGAAAAGAAAAAAGAAACAAGTTGGCCAGTATCTGAGGGATAAAGACACCCGAAGTTGTTTTCTGACCTCCACATGCATGCACTCACACACACAACCATATACACAAGGACTGTGACACATCCATATAATGGAGTATTTATTATTCACCCTCCAAAGAGATGAAGTACCGATAAGTTAACTTAAAAACGGTGCACTAACTAAAAGGAGAAATACACAGATGGTGTAATTGATGCACATGAAGTGTTCAGAGTGGCAAGTGCACAGATGCAGAAATGGTAGTTTCCAAGGGCTGGAGGAAGGAGGCGAAGAAGAGAGGTTGCTAAGAGCTCCGGGTATTTGCTTGACTCCTGGTGTTCTCTAAGTTTCTTTCATCTTTTAGGGGAGCCTATCTGATTATGCATCCCCTCTACCCCAACCTCTCTTTGTCTCCTCTCAGCCTGCAGAAGAAATCCCCAACTCCTTAGCAAGGCACCCGAAGCCTTTGCAAAGCTGACTCCAGGGATGATAAAAACGCTCTGGAATTGTGGAGCCATGCTGGTGGTACCCCGCTGTAAGTACACTAAAAGCCACTGAATTGCAGCTTGAAAACGGTGGGTTTTATTATGTGAAAGCTCACATTATATGAATTGTAGCTCCACATTTCGAATGTAGGCATGAGGAGGGACTAGAGAATCTCTTCTCTCATCTCCCACTTTGCATGAGGCATCTTTGCAGCAGGCACATGCTGCGTCTAAGTTTCTTGTTAGGAAATCTCTTGTCCATAGCTTCACTTCTTTCTAGGCACTAGTAACATTATGTCTTCCCCTCCTTCCTGGTCTAGAACAGCCTTGGTTCCCATTGTTGCTTTCATCTACCTCAGAGTCACTGTTTCCTTTACCTTTTGACACCACTACAAACTGTCCCCTCATTCCAACTGTCCATGCTCCCAGCGAGCTCTGTTTGTTGGTGGTACCCTCACCGAAGGGTAGATCTTTCAACTGCTCATGAACAACAGTTATGTTCTTTGAAGCTCTGACACTTAGGATGAGCTTCTGTGGGTGACTTAGAATGTGACAACAGGGTTCTCAAGGAGTGTTGGTGTTTTCTAATATCACATCCTTAATTCACTCTTGCGAAAGATCATACCCCACAATAACTTCAGATGTTAATTACCGATGATTATTCAATGTGGGGGGTCTTCTAATTTTTCTCAGTTATTTATTTTATTTTATAGTTATAAGTGTTTTTATCTGAATACATATATGTGTGCCTGGTGCCATGGAGTTAGAAGCAGGCAGCTGATCGCCTGCAGCTGGAGTTAATAGGTGGTCATGAGCCAACATGTGAGTGATGGGACCCAAATGGCGGTCTAAGTGCTCTTAACGACTAAGCCAACTATCCAGCTCCTTCAACTTGAGATGTTCCTCTCTAAACGGATTTCTATGCCCTAGACATATCTTTGAAACAATGCAATGAAGGCTTCCTAGGGAATGTCTAACACATAGATAGCTCAGTGCCAGCCTTTCCCTCTATTTTAGTCAATGGCCCTGTGATCCATCTATTAGGTTAAATTCGACTCCTCAACATCATCTTAAGTTTACTCTTTCACTGTGCAAAAGGACTTCAAATCCTTCTTAGACTGCAGGGAAATTCTCAAGACATAGCTCTTCTTATCCCCAGCTCTTCTCTTTTATTCATACTCTGAAAAATTCTTTCTACTACCGGTTTCTTCTTGGCCCTGAACATTTTTATATTTCATCCATCTCTGAAGAACTTTATCATAGTGCCCTTCTCTCCAAAGCTTTCTTTACTTCTTCTCTGTCTCCATAATAAATTCTGGACCTGCCAATGGCGCTCAACACAATCCCAATGTGACTGCCACTTATCTCTCTCCCTCTCCACTAGCCTTCACACACCCTGAGTACAATCCTCTAGCATTTCCTACCTTTGTGATTTTATACATATCATTGCTTCTGCATGTAAAAGTGCAAATGTCGCTGTTTAATCCAAAGAAATATTCATCCTCTGGGTCCGAAACAATCCATTCACTCATTCAACAAATCATTATTGACAACATAAAATGTGCTAAGCACTACGTTGGGCGTCTAATGGTGAGCAGGACAGACCTAGTCTCTGCTCCCACAGGACCCAGTGTCTAATGGGGAAATGAATGTTAACTCAATAATCTTTTAAATTGCTCCATAGCCATAATTGTAAATAAGTGCCATGAAGGAAAATTATAGGGTGCTCCATCGGGTCCTCTCTGAAGCCCTCTGAAATCCCCCAGGCTAGGGTTACTTGCTCTCCCTTGGCTCCCACAGTACTGCATTTATGTTTTATCATGTCTGTCCCAGTAGAATTGGAAACAGAGACTAGGTTATATTTTAATCTTCAGTGTCAGGCAACGTTTTGGGTCTGACATAAATGAACAGTGTATGCATAGGGGATAACTGAATGGATAGGTAAATGAAATAACAATTTAGACAAAATGATGACTTGAAAATTACCCTGAAAATAACGACAGCAACAGTCCTAAGTGTTTTCGCTGATTCCAAAGGCTCTTTTAAAAGAAGCAGACAAATATCTGTTTTCCAAGCGAATATATGTCACAAGAAATATTGCTAATGGAGTCTTTGTCCTGTTGACTGACTCACTATTATACCACTTTCCCAGGAAAAACAAATTTTCACTGAGTTTCCTTTTCATCTGATGTTCAATCTTTACAATGAAATACGGACAGCCATAAATCTGGGGAAGCTGTTACGAGCATTTGTGGGATGTTTGTCTATGGATCCTCACCTTCAAAAGCATGAGCCCCTCGCTATGAGACTTTTGATTCATTCTTTCCAGCTCTCTACTTCACCCTTTTTGAACATTTTGCCATTTGTGTGTTGGGATTCATTTTTCATCTAGAACCATCGGGGTGAAAGTGGCAGTTCTGCTGACCCCTCACCTCTATATTTCTCATAAATTTACCTCTTGAAAACAGGGACATGCTTTCACATGTTCATAGAACCATTATCACTCGACAGCTTTTCTTTCACATCATAATACTATCCAATAGTCAATAAATGCTCAAACTCACAATTCTGAAACAATGTCACGTATTGCTTTCTAAAAATCTTACATCAAATCCACTGTCAGAGATTATAGCCGTTTGTCTTGTTTCTTCCTTCTTAGTTAAGAATTCCTTCACTTGACTTCCTCTAGAGTGAGTTTTTGTGTAATTATATTAATTCATTGGGAACTTCATATGATTCATTTTGATCATATCTACACACACACACACACACACACACACACACACAGAGAGAGAGAGAGAGAGAGAGAGAGAGAGAGAGAGAGAGAGAGAGAGAGAGCTCTGCTGACACCTTGCAAACCCATACCCCACTTCCCTATTTCAATGGTGACACAATTAGCATTTTCTAATTGTGACATCCCTGTTATACCCCACCAGAAGCCTTCTCTACCACCCTGCTTGAACTTGTTTTAAGGTGTAGTTGGCTTTTCTATACTTTTTTTTTTAGTTCTCTGTCGTAAAATGCATTATAACCATTTTATGCTTAATCTGTTCATAATTCAGCCAGTGGGAATTTATTTGTTATTCTTCTCTTCATAAGGTCTGCTCCCCTCTGTTTTTAAACTTTCTTGTTGTCTGAAACATCCTTTCCTTTCCTCAGACCTTATCAGAGCTGAGACATGCAAGAGCTCACACCATACCCTCATTCTACCTTGAGCTGCATACAGAAGGCTCTTCCTGCCTGCCCCTTCCCCTATTCCTGATTGCTTCTTTCTCTCCCAGTGGCTGAAAACAGCTACTCATCACTCATTTCTCTATCCTACAAGTTTCTCAAAGTTCGGTGTGAATTATTATCCCAACACCACAACCAATAGCAAACAGAGCAAAGTTTAAATTTCTTTGCATGCCACTTTCCCCCTTCAACTGTTTCCCACTAAACCAGTGGTTCTCAACCTGTGGGTCCTGACCCCTTTGGAGGTCAAATGGCCCTTTCACAGGGGTCACCTGAGACCATTGGAAAATACAGATATTTACATTATTATACTGGGAGACTCCAGAGTATAAGCCTAATTGCCTAGCATTTTATTGTGGGAACCCTAAGAAATTCATGCAACATACCTCCCCTTCAATCTCATCAACAATGAATATTGTCAATGTTTTGATTATGTACCAATTTAATCAGTGACAAAAATATAGTGCTAGTTTGTATTACTCTTATTAAGGGTATGTGAGTATATTCCCATATATTTAAAAATCATTTTCTTGTCATTTTAAAGAAATTTATGATTTTGGTAATTCTCTCAATTTTTTAAACTTTCTTTTTATTTAGTCTATGTGTTTTTACATCATGTATCCTGATCCCATTCATTTCCCTGTTCCTTTGGATCCGACCTCCGCCCCTGTATGCCCCCTCCAAAAAAAAAATTTAAAAGAAAACAAACAAACAAAAAATACAACAAGATATCCAAGAAGAGTCCCAGCGAGGGCCCAGCATTGATAATGTAGTAGAAACCAGAGGCCTCCAACCAGACCAATGACTCTTTGCCATGAACACTTGCAAGTGAAGATGTATGGACAAAGGGGCTTACTGCGTGACTCACTGTGTCACACTGCAGCTTCCATTTTCCCAATTTTTAAACATTCTATATATTTGAAAGAGTTAGCCATTGATCTCTGATACATGACTAAACACTTCCTTCCACTGAGCCATTATTTATCTCACTCTATCTTTGTCACACAATTCTGTCTTGATTTTATGTAGAACTAATCAGTCTTTTTTTTTGGTGTCTATGGATTTGAAATCATATTTAGAAATCCTTCCCTATACTCAATTTAGAAAACATTAAGCCACTCCTCCACATTTTCTTCTAGTAGATGCATGGCTGCTTTATTTTGGCATCTTATATTAGATTATTGTTAATTTTAGTATAAAATGTGCATCCAGTTTTTAATCTTTTCCCAGGTAGCTACCCAACTGTGTCACAAACATTTATGAAATAAAACGTCAGCTTTCCCAGTGACTTGAAATGCTACTTTATCAAACAATACTTTTGTGCATGCTTGAGTCTATTTCCAGATTCCCCAGGTTGCTCGTCTGGTGTCTGTCTATGTATCAGGGCCACATTACATTTGCCACTTAGGGGCTGTAATATGTCATAATGTCCACTGCATCATTCTCTCTTGCTTTCTTCTTTTCCTTGTTCAGGATCTCCTAGCTGCTCATATATGTCCCTTTTCTGTATGACTTTAAAAATTCATTTGTTTAGCACAAGAATCAAAAGCTCGTTGACATTTTTATTGTATTTGAGTTAAATTCAAATTAAAGTGAGAGGAATTGATACCTGGATGGTATTGAGGAATTGTGGTCCAAAAACAACATATCTTGTTATTGACTCAAGTCTACTTTAATGTCTTTGAAGAATATTTTTAAATGTTTCCACATTTAGAATTTGTATATTTCTTTTTAAATATTCACCTTTTTATTTGAGATTATAAATGAATGTTTCTTTTTCCATTATAGATTGTACTTGTTAATCTTCTTGTATATGGGAAGGTTGTTGGCTTTTATAAGTTAATATATATCCCATGAACTTACTAAATTCTTTAACTAATTCCAATTTGGTTCATTACCAACTCGCTTGGGTTTTCAATCTACACTATCATTTCATTTGCATATGGAGATGGTATCTCTTGACAAGTTGCTAAATTTCTGTTTTAACTGTACTGATAAAGACCTCTAATACATCTTCAACAATGAAAATGGCATCCTTGCTTGATTTCTGGTCTTAGTAGAGATGTATCCCCTACTTCTCAATCAAATAGTATAGTAAGTTTAGGACAGATATGTAGATACATATACAAGGTATATATATATAAATTCTTATTATGTGTATCCTACAAGAACAGATGTTGGTGTATATTGAGGGCCTCTTCATGGAGGTTATATATGATATTTCTTCTCATATTTATTAAGTGTATGTATATATTAAACTTTTCATTTTCCTAGAATTTTTGTTATAGATCACTTTATGTAGTGATGGATTCATGGAATTACCTTTTATTTTATTAATGTGCTGTTGGAATATTACCACTAGGGTTTTATTTCATTTTTGCATATGTATTTACAAATGACATGTAAATGCATACGGCATGTAGCTTCTTACAACAATACCAATAGTCATCACCATTGCTGTCAATCTTCTAGGGTTCCAGTATTCATGCCATACTTATATTTATGAAGAGTCTGAGTGGTCTCCATTTTCTATACTCTGGAACACAACGGAAGCAGCTTGGGAAGTTGTCTACAGAGCTCCTCTCTGAATGATCTGGGTCTGGTGTTTCTACGTGGGTTCATAAGTTAGGAACTCTCTCCATCTTCCTTCCACACTGCAGAACGGCATGCCTAAATTCTATTTTAGGTGTCTGTTTTAGAAAATCCCATTTTCATACAATATAACAAATTCTGTAATTTTTTACTCACATTTGCGAAGTGCCTGCTCATGATGAGCTTTCCTGTGTGCGTGGCTGTTTTCATCTGGCCTCCTACTTCCCAGAGCTGCGCTTTGCTCTTTGTATTGAGCAACTACACTTTGTTCTTCCCATCCAAAGAATGAGTTTTGACTCTTTCTCAGTTCTGCTCGTTTTACTGTCTCTTAGCACGAAATTTTCTTCTTTTCCCTTTGTTATTCCCTTTCTTGACCTCCTTTCTGGCTCCCTTTATCGTTTCTCTACATCTTTGAGTTGTGAGCTACGTTTGTTTAACGCTTTCTTGTTGGTTTTGGTGTCTTGTCAGATCACTGCCTTAATTATATGCCATAAATGCTGGTAGGAACATTTTCCTTCTATCATTGTTTTGAGAAATTCTGCAGTTTCTGCTTATGTCTCCTTGCTGTGGTTGTTAAACAAGAGATGTTGTACCTGGTAATTTTCAGGCTGGAGTATTAAAAACAATTTTCTCACTAATAGCTATTTCTTGGCACTTACAAAATTCTTATGTCCCGGTAAAATCTAGAGGTTGACATCTTAACCCCAAGGTGAAAACATTAGGAAGGAGGCCTGTGGGAGATTATTAGGTTGTGAAGGCTCTACCCATACAAAGGAGGTTCCCAGCAAGACAGCTAGTCCTTGGCACCATGTAAAGAAACAGACAGTAAGCATCACCTATGAGTGAGCAGGGGACCCTCACAATGCATTGAATATACTTAGGTACCTTGAACTAGGACTTACCATCCTCCATGACTGTGAGAAAGTAATTTCACATGTGTATAACCTACTCAGTCTGTAATGTTTTGTTTTGGCTAAACCTGGACAGACTGAGACACGTGGCCAGTTTTTGTTAAGATTTTAGTCAGGCTTGACAAACGGTCCTGAATAGAAACCTACCCTACAGTGAGCCCTGCAGAGGGATTGGGAGTGCAGCATTCTCTAGCGTCTGCAAGTGAAAAATCCTTACATCATGCTTTCTTTTTGTTCTGTGGTGTTCTATGAAAAATTGTCATTTTCTTTCCTCTGCAGTACATTTGGTCTTTTTTGCCTGGAGATCTAGATTTCTGTCATTGTTTCTCTGTCAGTATTTTCCTAGTCCAGTCTTGGGCAACACCATTCCAGGTTTCTTTTTGCAAGCATACTGTGGCTCTTTAACAGTGTGGCTCCAGGTCTTCATCCCTGTTAGAAATCCATCGTAGCCTATGGCTTTAGCTCCTTGTTATTTCTCACTGTTTTCTGTTTTAGACTCTTCCGAGACTTCCTTCTATTGCTTGGTTTCTTTCTGACTTTTATTTTCCACGCTTGCTTTATCTCTGTTCTCCTAACTTGTCTGACTTTCCTCAAGGTCTCATATCCGATGAGATTTGCTGCCCCATGGATACCAAGATAGCATTTATTTTTTTCAGTGATGCCTTTCCTGCTATTGCTTTCCTGATTCCATTCTGTTCTTACTTCATGTTTTCCTTGAGTATGTAAGGGGTAGCTATTTTTGTTCTAAACTTTGCAACTTAGGATTGAAAGTCCTTGTTTCATATTTTCAAACGAGGCTTTCAGACACTGAGTCAGCTGGGATCCGTGTGAACGTTTTCTCCTACTTTGTGTGTGACTCAGGCAGAGCATTTTCCCTGTGGATAGCCTTGATCTCCCATTTTTGTCTTCTTGGTGGCTTTGTGTGGACGCTGGCTGCCATTTTCTGTGCACCTCTACGTGCTTACACAAAGAGTGTGTGTAGGCACAGCTGTGCAGCTGGGGGCCTGATGATGTTTCCTGGTTCAAGAGCACCCTCTTCTGGTGCGAGAAAGTTGAGTTTCTTTTATTGACAGCACCTAGGGTGGGGGCGGGGGAGTGGCAGCTGGTCTTCTGATTTTTGAGGTTTGATTTGGTTTGGTTAGACACTCTTCCTTGAATTTCTTCACTAAGGAGTCTAGAATTGTACTTCTGCCACATGACTTCTTCTCTCATGTAAACGATGCTTTTCTCATGTGACAGCCCAGTCCCACATACAGCCAGGTTCTCTTCTTCTATACCCTAGAACCAGAGCTCAGTGGCCAAGTTCTAATGTTACTTTTCATTCAGACGTGAAACTTGGTTTTTCAAGAGTTAATTGATCTAAGGTTTAGGCACAGTGATGCCTCAATATTCCTTGTAGATGTAACCGTGTTATTAAATAAGAAACACAAAGCCAATACAGAGATGAAAGCCAAGAGGTCAGAGCAATAGCTAAGAGCTAAAAACCTTACCCTTCACTGTCGCTATTGTCCTACCTCTCCGAAAGAGACCTACTTCCTGTGTATTTGTGCTTTTTATTGAACTTTCTATTCTGCCTTCTCATTGGTTGTAAACCCAACCACATGACCTCCTCGTCACTGCCCGTCTGTACAGACCTCCAGGTCTTCTATGGTTGGTATTGAGATTAAAGGCATGTGTCTCCATACTGGCTATATCCTTGAACACACAGAGATCTGCCTAGCTCTGCCTCCCAAGAGCTGGGATTAAAGGTGTGTGCCACCAACGCCCGGCTCTGCTATGGCTTGCTATTAGCTCTGACCTCCAGGCAACTTTATTTATTAACATACAAATAAAATCACATTTCAGTACAAATAAAATATTACCATAACTCCTCTCTAGTTTTCTATACAGCCTTCTACCTGATCCTTTCCTCCACATTCTGAAGCCATGGGACTTGGAATATATGTTCCTATTTGCATGTAATTTGAAGTGATTATTGATTGTATTATAATTTAAGTATATGTATTGTTTGTGTGTGTGCACGAGGTGGGGATAGATGTAGATAGACAGATAGATAGATAGATAGATAGATAGATAGATAGATAGATAGATAGAATATATTTGGAAGTATTTTTAATTCAGAGAATTCTTGAAAGTGTTTTGAACACAGGTAAAGTAATATTTAGGATTACTAACTAACAAAGCCTACATCCATGCCCTCTGGTCTCTAGCCAGTTTTATCCTCAATGCTCCACATGTCCTTAAGTCCATCATTTCCTTCCTCCAGATACCCTTCTTCTGCCTTAATGAAGGAACACTGGTATCCTTCCGTTAGCACTGCAGAAACAGTCGTTCAATCCCATCAGCCCTTGGCTCTGCTCTCCACCTTGTGCACACAAACGAAATTAGCTTACATTTATAACTCAAGAAGAAAATATTGAAAGAAAATGTGTCCTGTCTTAACAGGGTCTTAGCAAGATGTACGTATAGACTTGGCTTGCTATGTCTTTTAAAGAAAATGGAGGTCTCTGTTGGTTCTGTTTGTAGCCCTTACCCGGTGAGGGCTCTGTTAGGAGCTGCCTCTCCTCAGTGTTGGGTTTCTTTTACAAGGTCAGAACGTTCCCTTTCAAACTCCAGATACTCACCAAGTCCAAAAAAAAAACCTGCCGCTTTGACCTCCTCCCCTCTTTCCCATGCTCCTCCGGGCTCAGGGTCCTGCCTGAAGAACAGCTCCCACTCTAGTGAAATCTCCATCCTAGAGGAGACCATAATTTAAAAAACAGCAAAGAGTCAGAAAAACTTCAGGGCTAAATGTGAAAACACTCAGGGTCACCATAACCACTCTTGTGAGTTATGTTATGCCCTTAGTTCTCACATGGCCAAGGGACTGGCTAAAAACACATTACCACAGACGATTCATTCCAGAAGGGTCTTCTACCACTTTTGATTTGCTTTGCATTGAAATGGCACTCACCCAATTTTAAAACGGTCCAGGATTTGAGTGGCTAAAGAAACCCACCCATTCTTAGGGCATCTAGGTGGAGAGAATAACCTGCTTCTTCAGTCACCTGCTCATGGTTCCCAGCTCTTCAACGTTCAGGAAGGCAAGCAGAAATGGGCTTCCTCTATGAACATCCAGTCTCCAGAACTATTGATTTCCAAACAATAGCCAACTGTCACTCACAGGCTCTCTATCTCTCTGCATCTGCACCCGCAATGCTGGTGAAAACAATGTCAGGATAGCACATAAACACCTGTAAACAACCCCATAAACACATCTGCACCAGAGATGAACGCATTTGGTAGAGTGGATGAAATGCCCGAAATGACTGAGAAAGAAAAGGCAAGAAACCACAGACCTGCAAATCTCTGAGCATGCCCAAATACTGCCATTTCCTCTGCTAAACTCGTCACCTCCATCAAAGTGCCGTTCATGCCCTGTAAGAGACATAGAGACATAAAAATCTCTGGGGACAATAGTATAGGAGACAGAGAATGCTTATGTTGAGCACATGTGTAGAAGAGGGATTGGATATTGTCATCTAAAAGGTAAGGTAGGGCTATATCAAGGAATATGCGGGATGTTAAGCTTCTTCAAGAACCACTGTGACCTTCGTCCTCTGAGGTCTCCAGGTTTGGTACCTTAGAGTACTCATCATATACCACACGCCCGAGGATGTTTGCTACATTATGACTTACAGGGGTTTATTTGACCTAGAAGAAAAAAACAAGAACATCTTGCCTTTGGATGTGGCCTTCTCATCTCACTTTAGTGTCAACTCTTCTGATAGCGTCCTGTGGCCTAAAATACTAGTGGCTATTTAGTTGAAGGGCATGCTAACTCCCATGGGAGATGGAAAGAAAAAGTTCTTATGGAGAGAGGGTAATATCGAGAATGCAAAATATTGAAAAGTCAGTTGGCAAGCAGCTGGCCTGTAGAAAGTGCAGAAATCATTCCTGACCTTAGAGCTAACTTGAGCTCGTGCTGGAGCTAGGTGGGACTAAGGCAGAAGTGTACAGTGTTGCATAACATCATGGTCAATGGCAACAGATCCAATGCCGGTTAGAAAATACAGGAATATGATGCAAATCCAAGTGTAACTGTGCAAACCTGGTCATTAGACATTTCTACAAGACTCTGTGCTCTTGTTTGTCCAAAGAGCCCTTGGAGTGACGTTGGGAATTTCACATACAGAACTCTGAGCACCTCCCTTGACAGACAGAGCTCAGTCTTCAGTCACTGTTCCTGAGAGGATAACTCAGCAAACGTAATTCAATCAATGTTGTGAGTGATGAGTAACTCAATATTCTGAAACACAAAGGAAAACACACACCAGCTTTCTTAAACTTGTCCTACTCATGACCTCTTTAACTAAAAAAAAAAAATTGTATGTAACCCCAGGCATATAGTATTTAAAGCATATATACAAATCAAACATTTACTTGTTCTAAGTCATAAGTAAATGTGTTTTAGAACAATTCTTTGGTATGCATATAATTTTATGATTTACTAAAGATTAGTACAAATTTGCAAACTAATGGAATGTATGTGCTTATTTGTTTTTTACATAAAGCATTAAGTTTTGGCTAGCCATTTGATACCTGTGGGATATACAGCATCTTCAACATTTTCCAGAGGGGCTCAATATTTAGATTTTATAATCATCAATCCTGAAAACACCACTTCACTGAAATATGTAGTAGGAAATGGCAGAAGTATGTTTAGGGCCATTTTAGAAATTGTTGGGAATTCTTTCCTAATCCCAAGCTAAAATTCATTCAACAAATTTTTCTGAAACGTCAATAACTCTAACAGAAAGTTTTAAAATCAGACATTCTAACACAATGCAATATGAAGAATTATTGATTCGATCCATACTGAGGAGTGATGCTAAAAAAAATATTGTAAGCGCTTGCCTGCCATAATTAAAGAATTGTGGGAACCACAAATGTTGCATGTACATACAACGTCCCAGGTGGGTGATGGGCAATGTGAGGACATACATAGAACAAAGAACATGGTATATGTTCAGAACCACAGCTGCAGAGGTGCCATGCATACAACACCAACAATCACTCCCAGAAGCACCTCACATTCATGATGTTTAATTTTCAGAGAATTTTTGGATGTTGGACCTTCAGAAACCTCGTCCTGTTGTCAAAGTACCCCACAATCCCCACATTTGGCTAGGAGACCTGAAATGGAGTCATGACCCACAGTTTAAGGAGCCGTGGATTACATACGGACAACACGGTTCTGCGTGGCTCACCTTCACTATCGAAGGTAAAGACTGCCGTACAGAAGAGAGAAAGCTACCGGAAGCGGTCGCCATTCCCAGGGACTCGGGTGGAAGTGGAGTGTGGGATGGGAATTTTCTGAAAAGGCTCAAGACCAGGAGGAAGGGCTTCTGCTCTCTACTCCAACCTCACATAGATTGATGAGAAGGTCACAAGGCTTCTCCAGTTCTCCAGTCTTCTGACTTCAGGATGGCTACACGGGCTGCCTGGCCTCTGACTTTCTTTAGTTCTTTGGCTTTGCCTGGGGTTATGAAATCCTTGAATCCCAATGGTTCTTTAGGAAAAGTTCGATCACACGCTATAGTGCAAACAAGTGACTGAACCAGAAAAGCCAGTAGGACATCCCCTCCAGCCAACAGAACTCAATGCTTCTAGAATGATGACATTTGTGTAGAGCTTTTAGTACAAAGGCGACCTTCCACAGAGAGTAGAGGCTACCCCTGGCCAGCCACCTCAAACTGCAATAGACTTGGCCCCTCCCCCACCTTTCCCTTCTTCTTATCCCAAGTCAGAAAACAGAACTAACCTTAGAAAAGTCTTTGCCCTCCTCCTCCCTCATCCCAAGCTTCCCAGGGATGGCCTCCAGAGTCTCTACCCACCTTTTCAGAGACTTAGAAAGAACAGACTTGCTCTTTGTCTCTGGCCCGGGGAAGCCTCCCAGGGAGCTCCTATCTTGCAAACCTTGCAAAGGACAGGCACTGGTGATTCAGGGCACGCTCGGTACAATTTAGAGCCATAAATCAAGAGGCTGTCTCAGATTAAATTGCAAGGAGCCTTAGGCCAGACGCAAGAGCCCCGTGTTTAAACAATCTTCTCTAATCCCCTTGGCTAACAGGCCCTCCTGATTGGGAAATGGCAGGCAGGGCTGCCTCATGTGCAAGTCACGACACTGCCCGTGGCTTCAGTATGTCCTGAGGAGGGCACCGGGAGGCTGCTGCTTCATATGAGGGCCGTTTTGATCTCACTCCTTCTCCGTTACCCCAAGGAGAGGCGAGCGTCGGCTCTGTCACTTTAAGAAAAATGTTAACTATACAAAATCTACTCAAGAAAATTCCCTGGGTCTTGTCACCCCGCAGAACATGACATCAATGTCAGGGAGTCTTTCTGGGACCAGACAGATGAATGCCCAGCACTGTGACTCATAATATCTCCCCAGACATAAGGTGGCAATCCTTGGGACTTCAATTGTCCAGGCATAAAGCCGACAGGAGTCATCGAGCTGTATCCAATGCCTTGAGTTGAGGCATCTGAGGGGAGCCCAGCTCTTGACCTCTGCAAGGAGGAAGAGGTTAGAAAGTCTCACAGGGACGTCAGCCAGCTCCTTGACACCAGTGCCCTTTTTAACTGCCCAAAAGATGCTGGCTGTTCTGAGTAATCGGATGGCATCTCAGATCTCTAGACTCGAGGATTTGTATCGCATTAGTACTTCCTGGAAAGTGTGAGGAACTGATTCCAAATGAACACCTGGTAAAGAAAAAGATGTTGGGACTTCCCTTCTGAAGCACAGGTGAGTGCCCTAGCTTGCCCCGGACCCCATCCCTGGGCACCAGCCACTCCGGGGAAGACCTGCCCAACTTGGCCCCAGGTTCTAGTCCCCGGACAGGTGCCCTTCTAGCCCCACCGGGAAGGATCCCCTTCTCCAAGACCCCTGGCAGACCCTGCAGTCTCCACGCCCTGCCCCCACGCCCATCCGCCTGAGCCCCAAGCCTCTTCCTGAGACTTAGAGGCTGGCCCCTCAGCTCCCATCCTGCCCCGGACTTCCCTTCTGAAGCACAGGTGAGTGCCCTAGCTTGCCCCGGACCCCATCCCTGGGCACCAGCCACTCCGGGGAAGACCTGCCCAACTTGGCCCCAGGTTCTGGTCCCCGGGCAGGTGCCCTTCTAGCCCCACCGGGAAGGATCTCCTTCTCCAAGACCCCTGGCAGACCCTGCAGTCTCCACGCCCTGCCCCCACGCCCATCCGCCTGAGCCCCAAGCCTCTTCTTGAGACTTAGAGGCTGGCCCCCAGCTCCCATCTTGCCCTGGATTTCCCATCTGGAGGAGAGAGAGAGAGAGAGAGAGAGAGAGAGAGAGAGAGAGAGAGAGGAGAGCACCCATCTTCCCCCGGACTTCCCTTCTGAACAAGAGCTCCCATCCTGCCCCGGACTTCCAATTTGGACAAGAGAGCTCCCATCTGGACAAGAGAGAGAGAATTCCTGAATCTGTCAGCTCTGTCTGAACCAAGTGTGCGGATAAGGCCAGGAACGAACCACAAGGAGATGGGCAGACGTCAAGGCAGAAACACATACAACAAAATGAATAGTAATACACCATCACCAGGCCCTAGCCCTCCTCCAACACCTAGACCTGAACATCAGAAATTGGAAGAAGCAGAAGAAAATAGCCTTATGAATGTCATCATGAAGAAGCTAGAGGCTCGTGTAGAGGAAAAGACAAAAAAATGTGAAGAAAGCTGTAAACAACTAGAGGAAAGGGCAAACAAATTAGAAGAAATCAAAAAAGTCCTGGAAGAGAACAATAAAATACTGAAAGAAAATCAAGAAAAATCAATGAAACAAATGAAGGAAACAGTCCAAGACCTGAAAAGGGAAATAGAAAAAATGAAGAAGACACAAACAGAGGGAATGCTGGAAATAGAAAATCTGAGAAAACGATTGGGAACTTCAGATGCAAGTATAATCAACAGAATGCAAGAGATGGAAGAGAGGATCTCTAGCGTTGAAGATACAATAGAAGAAATAGATTCATCAGTCAAAGAAAACACTAAAGTCAACAAAGTCATGAACCAAAATGTCCAAGAAATTTGGGACACCATGAAAAGACCAAACCTACGAATAATAGGGGTAGAAGAAGGAGAAGAATACCAACTCAAGGGCACAGAAAATATATTCAACAAGATCATAGAAGAAAACTTTCCCAACTTAAAGAAGGAAATGCCTATGAAGATACAGGAAGCCTATAGAACACCAAACAGACTAGACCCCCAAAAAAAGTCCCCTCGCCACATAATAATTAAACAATTAAACGTACAGAATAAAGAAAGAATATTAAGAGCAGCAAAGGAAAAAGGCCAAGTGACATATAAAGGCAAACCTATCAGAATAACACCCGATTTCTCAATGGAGACTTTGAAAGCCAGAAGGTCCTGGACAGATGTAATGCAGACATTAAGAGACCATGGATGTCAGCCTAGACTAATATACCCAGCAAAACTTTCAATCCTCATAGATGGAGTGAACAAGACATTCCATGACAAAGCCAGATTTAAACAATATTTATCCACAAACCCAGGCCTACAGAAAGCACTAGAAGGAAAATTCCAACCTAAGGAAGTCAGATACAACCTCGAAAACACAGGCAATAGATAAAGCCACAGCAGTAGACCCCAACGAAGAAAAGTACACACACATCACCACCAAAAAATAACAGGAATGAACAATCACTGGACATTAATATCTCTCAATATCAATGGACTTAATTCACCTATAAAAAGACATAGGCTTACAGAATGGATACGAAAGCAGGACCCATCTTTCTGCTGCATACAAGAAACACATCTCAAATTCAAAGATAGACACTACCTAAAAATAAAAGGCTGGGAAAAGACTTTCCAATCAAACGGTCTTAAGAAACAAGCGGGTGTAGCCATCCTGATACCCAGCAAAATAGACTTCAAACTAAAATCAATCAAAAGAGATCAAGAAGGGCATTACATACTCATCACAGGAAAGATCCACCAAGATGAAGTCTCAATTCTGAACATTTATGCCCCAAACACAAGGGCACCCACATATGTAAAAGAAACATTATTAAAGCTTAAATCACATATAAAACCCCACACATTAATAGTGGGAGACCTCAACACCCCACTTTCACCACTGGACAGATCCCCCAAATCGAAACTTAACAGAGAAATAAAGGACTTAATTGATGTCATGACTCAAATGGACTTAATCGACATCTATAGAACATTCCATCCTAACAAAAAAGAATATACCTTCTTCTCAGCACCCCATGGAACCTTCTCTAAAATCGACCACATACTTGGTCACAAAGCAAATCTAAACAGATACAAAACAATTGGAATAACCTCCTGTGTTCTATCAGACCACCATGGTCTAAAGTTGGATTTCAACAACAACAAAAACTACAGAAAACCTACAATCTCATGGAAACTGAACAATACCCACCTGAATCACCAATGGGTTAAGGAAGAAATAAAGAAAGAAATTAAAGACTTCCTAGAGATCAACGAAAATGAAGACACCACATATCCAAACCTATGGGACACTATGAAAGCAGTACTAAGAGGGAAATTCATAGCACTAAACGCCCACATAAATAAGCTGGAGAAATCTCACACTAGTGACTTAACAGCACACCTGAAAGTTCTAGAACAGGAAGAAGCAAAGTCTCCCAGGAAAAATAGATGCCAGGAAATTATCAAAGTGAGAGCTGAAATCAATAAAATAGAAACAAAGAGAACAATACAAAAAATTAATGAAACAAAGAGTTGGTTCTTTGAGAAAATCAACAAGATAGACAAGCCCTTATCCAAACTAACCAAAAGACAGAGAGAGAGCATCCAAATCAACAAAATCAGAAATGAAAAGGGGGACATAACAACAGACATTGAGGAAATCCAGAGAATCATCAGGTCATACTTCAAAAACCTCTATTCCACAAAACTGGAAAACCTAAAAGAAATGGATAATTTTCTGGATAGGTACCACATACCTAAATTAAATCAAGACCAGATAAACTATTTAAATAGTCCAATAACCCCTAACGAAATAGAAACAGTCATTAAAAGTCTCCCAACCAAAAAAAGCCCAGGACCAGATGGTTTCAGTGCAGAATTCTACCAGATCTTCAAAGAAGAGTTAATACCAATACTCTCTAAATTGTTCCATACAATAGAAACAGAAGGAACATTACCAAACTCCTTCTATGAGGCTACAATTACCCTGATTCCCAAACCAAACAAGGATACAACAAAGAAAGAGAACTACAGACCGATCTCCCTCATGAACATTGATGCAAAAATACTCAATAAAATACTGGCAAACAGACTCCAAGACCACATCAAAACAATTATCCACCATGATCAAGTAGGATTCATTCCAGGGATGCAAGGATGGTTCAACGTACGAAAGTCGGTCAATGTGATACACCATATAAACAAACTCAAAGAAAAAAACCACATGATCATCTCACTAGATGCTGAAAAGGCATTTGACAAAATCCAACACCCCTTCATGATAAAGGTCTTGGAGCGATCAGGAATACAGGGAACATACCTAAACATAATAAAGGCAATTTACAGCAAGCCAACAGCCAACATCAAATTAAATGGAGAGAAACTCAAAGCAATTCCACTAAAATCAGGAACGAGGCAAGGCTGTCCGCTCTCCCCATACTTATTCAATATAGTACTTGAAGTTCTAGCCAGAGCAATAAGACAACATAAGGAGATTAAGGGGATACAAATTGGAAAGGAAGAAGTCAAGCTTTCCCTATTTGCAGATGACATGATAGTATACTTGAGCAACCCCAAAGATTCCACCAAGGAACTGATACAACTTATAAACACCTTCAGCAACATAGCAGGATACAAGATCAACTCCAAAAAATCAGTAGCCCTCCTATATACAATGGACAAAAAAGCGGAGAAGGAAATCAGAGATACATCACCCTTTACTATAGCCACAAATGACATAAAATACCTTGGGGTAATACTAACCAAGCAAGTGAAGGACCTATATGACAAGAACTTTAAGTCCCTGAAAAAAGAAATTGAAGAAGATGTCAGAAAATGGAAAGATCTCCCATGCTCATGGATAGGCAGAACTAACATAGTAAAAATGGCAATCTTACCAAAAGCAATCTACAGATTCAATGCAATCCCCATCAAAATACCAACACAATTCTTCACAGACCTGGAAAGAATAATACTCAACTTCATATGGAAAAACAAAAAACCCAGGATAGCCAAAAGAATCCTGTACAATAAAACAACCTCTGGAGGCATCACGATCCCTGACTTCAAGCTCTACTATAGAGCTACAGTAATAAAAACAGCTTGGTACTGGCATAAAAACCGACATGTGGACCAATGGAATCGAATTGAAGACCCTGACATTAATCCGCACACCTATGAACAAATAATTTTTGACAAAGAAGCCAAAAGTGCACAATGGAAAAAAGAAAGCATCTTCAACAAATGGTGCTGGCAAAACTGGATATCAACATGTAGAAGGCTGCAAATAGATCCATATCTATCACCGTGCACAAAACTTAAGTCGAAGTGGATCAAGGACCTCAACATAAATCCAGCTACTCTGAACCTGCTAGAAGAGAAAGTAGGAAGTAGTCTTGAACACATTGGCATAGGAGACCACTTTCTAAATAGAACACCAGTAGCACAGACACTGAGAGAAACAATCAATCAATGGGACCTCTTGAAACTGAGAAGCTTTTGTAGGGCAAAGGATACGGTCAACAAAGCAAAGCGACAGCCTACAGAATGGGAAAAGATCTTCACCAATCCCACATCTGACAGAGGACTGATATCCAGAATATATAAGGAACTCAAGAAATTAGACATCAAAATGCCCAACAGTCCAATTAAGAAATGGGCTATAGAACTAAACAGAGAATTCTCAACAGAGGAAACTCAAATGGCTGAAAGACATTTAAGGAATTGCTCAACATCCCTAATCATCAGGGAAATGCAAATCAAAACAACTCTGAGATACCACCTTACGCCTGTCAGAATGGCTAAGATCAAAAACACTGAAGACACCTTATGCTGGAGAGGATGTGGAGCTAGGGGAACTCTCCTCCACTGCTGGTGGGAATGCAAGCTTGTACAACCACTTTGGAAATCAATATGGCGATTTCTTAGAAAATTGGGAATCCATCTCCCCCAAGATCCAGCTATACCACTCTTGGGCATATACCCAAGGAATGCTCAACCACACCACAAGAGCACCTGTTCAGCTATGTTCATATCAGCGTTGTTTGTAATAGCCAGAACATGGAAACAACCTAGATGCCCTTCAACTGAAGAATGGATAAACAAAATGTGGTACATATACACAATGGAATACTACTCAGCAGAGAAAAACAATGACATCATGAGGTTTGCAGACAAATGGATGGATCTAGAAAAAATCATCCTGAGTGAGGTATCCCAGACTCAGAAAGACAAACATGGTATGTACTCACTCATAACAGGATACTAGATGTGGAACAAGGATGACTGGACTGCTACTCACATCACCAGGCAGGCTACCTGGAAAACAGGACCCCAAGAAAGACACAGGGATCGCCCAATGACAGAGAAATGGAATGAGATCTACATGAACAGCCTGGACATGAGTGGGGGTAGTGAAGGGCGAGGGTCGAGGGAAAGAGAGCTTGGGTGAGTGGGAGATCCCAGCTGGATCAACAACAGAGAGGGAGAACAAGGAATAGGAGACCATGGTAAATGAAGACCACATGAGAATAGGAAGAAACAAAGTGCTAGAGAGGCCCACAGAAATCCACAAAGATACCCCCACAACAGACTGCTGGCAATGGTCGAGAGACAGTCCGAACTGACCTACTCTGGTGATGGGATGGCCAAACACCCTAATTGTCGTGCTAGAAACCTCATCCAACTACTTGAGGGATCTGGATGCAGAGATCCATGACTAGGCCCCAGGTGGATCTCTGGGAGTCCAATTAGCGAGAATGAGGAGGGTTTATATGAGCGAGAATTGTTGAGACCAAGGTTGGGTAAAGCACAGAGACAAATAGCCAAACAAACGGAAACACATGAAATCTGAACCAATGGCTGAGGGGTCACCAACTGGATCAGGCCCTCTGAGTGGGTGAGACAGTTGATTGGCCTGATCTGTTTGGGAGGCATCCAGGCAGTGGGACCGGGTCCTGTGCTCATTGCATGAGTTGGCTGTTTGAAACCTGGGGCCTATGCAGGGTCCCTTGGCTCGGCATGGGAGGAGGGGACTGGACCTACCTGGACTGAGTCCACCAGGTTGATCTCAGTCTGTGGGGAAGGCTTTGCCCTGGAGGAGATTGGAATGGGGGGCGGGCTGGGGGGAAAGTGAGGGGGGCGGGAGGGGGGAGAACAAGGGAATCTGTGGCTGATATGTAGAACTGAATTATATTGCAAAATAAAAATTAAAAAAAAAAAAAAAAAAGATGTCAAGTACAGTGTGGCCTCCATCTCCCAGCCTGACCCTCCTGGGGTGCCCAGTGCTAGAGAAAAAAATGCATGCTTTTTGTATGCCGTTCATCTGCCACTTCTAACATAGCTACCTCACTATGGTGCCCATAGCAGCAGCTATAGAAGCAAAGCTCCCTGACGAAGCCTGTTAGAAGGCCTCTTGCCTCATTGTGGGACCAGACTTGCGTCCTATTTTCACCCAGCTTCACACTGACTTAATGGTGAACATCCCTTAAACTGTAATGTATTGTCATCTTGGAGCTGGCTAAGAAGGAGTGGGGTTTGTGGAGCTTCCTCTGCTAAAAAGAAGTGAGAACAGAGCTGTTGCCTTCAAAGGCTGGATTTCTTGTCTTTAGTGAGATCCACGGATCTAACAAGTTGCGTGTCTCAGAGAAGTACAGCCAAGGAGAGAAAGCTGAAGCTGATGGGTTTGAGTTCAGCAAATTGAATGCAGTTGACAAACACATAGAAGAGCTAAGTGTTTTCTATACATATCCTCTGAGTCCTTCCAGTAAAGCTACGGAATGGGACTAGGACATGGCTAGAAACAAGCTGAACGACCTTACAAATTTTCCCAGGTCACCCTTGCTGGCCTACAAAACCAGGACCTAAGCTCGATGCACCGATGCCTGTGCCTGTCTCGTGGTGCCAGAGGAACTGCTTCCAGGATAATCAACTGAAGTGAGGTAACTTCTGAGGCTCCGGAAGTGTTTTGAAGGCGGATGATGTAGGATGTAAAGGAAAGTTCTAGATCACGTGGGGAAGCGGATCAATGACTTTCAAGCAGGAGTTATTTTTCCTCCAAGAAATATATGGCCATCTCTGGAGGCATTGCAAACTTAGTCACGAGTCGTGAATGTTTGAATCTAATGGACAGGCCAGTTAGACAGCAGGTGGTTACCTCCAAGCTGTGTTGCTTGCACCCTTGAGGGTATCTTACCATGCCAGTCTTTGTGGTTTATACCTTTTCTCCTGCAGCAGCTTACAAAGCACCTTCATGTATGATGAGAGCTAGTCCTCAGACAAGAGGCTTCCCGGTCAATTCCTGCTCAGTTCCTCTGGGTCCTGTGCCTGAATGGTGTAGTGTCTTCAACAATAGGGACTTACCTGCTCCAGGGATGAGCTTTCTGGTAGGTTATCCAATCCTAAATGAACAACCCTAAACCCATGTGCCTATAAGCAATGCTAAATGAACTCAATAGGTTGTATTTACCTCTCTGTGTGTGTGTTTGCATGTGTGTGTGTGTGAACATGCATGCATGTGTGTGTATGTGTATGTAACAATAATAGCTAAGAAAGAGGCCATGGATTTGATAGTGGGAAGCCACAAGGACAGGAAGAGCTGGAAGGGGAAGTAGAAGAAGAAGAATAGGAGGGGGAGGGGGAGGAGGGGAGGAAAGAGAAGGAGGAGGAGGAAGGAGGAGAAGGGGGAGGAGGAGGTGTGGACAAAGAAAAGAATCTAATGAACAAAACTAGAGATGTTGCCCAAAATCTTCCCCCACACAAGACCATCCCTGAATTAAAGTATGGCTGACATAGGATATCCACAGTGCTAAGGCTGAGAGATCCTGGGCTTGGCGCTCTTACAATCCCAACAGAGTGAGAATTAGAGGCCTTAACTTGCCTTTCTTACTCATAGATGGGATTCAAGTCTATCATCCAACACCTCTCAGAGTCCGGTCACTGAGGTGCCAAGGATGCCACACGTCTCTTGGACCCTTTCAAAGCCCTCTCCTTTGACACAGTAGAGCCTAGAAAGAGGTAAAAGAATCTGACCTCGACTTTCTACACCTGTATCAGGACTTTCAAGGTGAATCTGGACCCACCTGGAGAGTTCTAGGGATTTGGGGACCAGGGGACTCTAGAGAACCCCAGAGGAAAATGTAAAGATGAGTGATATCCTTCAGTTCAGTGAAAACAGTTTCCAAGAATGCCCAGGTTTAGAAATGAACTCCCTGAAAGACCAATTTGCCAAAAGCCAATTCCCAGGGAAGCAGTTCTTAGGTCACTTTGCTAAGTGGCCACCTCCCCAACCTTCCAAAATCCACATCATGATATCTAAAGTGACCACCTCCCCAACCTTCTGAAATCCACATCATGATACCTAACATGACCACCTCCCCAACCTTCTGAAATCCACCTCATGATATCTAATGGAATATCTATCCTTTCCATTATTCTGCATGTTTTCCACAAAAATTTCTTGGCATACTCTCGTTTCCAGAGAGGAATTTTTTTCCTCACTAATTCTGATTTCTTTTAGGTGATTTGAATGAAAATTAAACTTTAAATTACATTTTCAATGAATATTGTTTATAGTTCTGCTTGATTTTGAGTAGTTTTTTAAAGTTAAAATATTTTAGTTAAATTAAGAGCTAATTGGAAATATATATCAACTCCACAGCAGGGAAAGGCACAATTAAAATGAGAATGGGATCTGAGCATGCCCAGAAAAGCCTCTCCACACAGAGGAAAAGGCCATTAGAGACAAGAGAGACAAGAATAGTTACTTTTAAAAACATGGCTAGAGTGATAAACCAGGCTAGACTGGCTATTGGGGAAGCATGCTAAAAATTCACCAAGCTTAGTGACAATCCCTAACTACGTTCTAAGTATTTGTCCTTCCATCCACAGGTAAGAGTACTCTCCACTCACATGAAGAAAACTTCTCTTTGCAACAGACACACACACACACACACACACACACACACACACACAAAAAAAAAAAAAAACAAAAAAAACAAAAAAAAAAAAAAAAAACCAGCAAACCAGAGCAGTGGATCCCGGTACCGAACGACACATCTACAGACCACTCTTGCACCCAATGCTCGGGAGTCACTGGGGAAAAGGAGGATGGAAAGATTGTAAGAGCCAAAGGAACAGGGGGTTTGCTGTGAGAGTGTGGCTCTTAGAAATGTCAGAAGCGGGGCTAGGGAGATGGCTCCGAGGTTAAGAGCCCTTGCTGCTCTTCCAAAGGTCTTCAGTTCAATTCCCAGCGCCTGCATGGTGGCTCACAACCATCTATGATGAAATCTGGCGCCCTCTTCTGGCCTGCAGGCATACATGCAGGAAGAATACTGTATATATAATAAATAAATCTTGAAAAAAAGAAATGTCAGAAGCTATACCCATGATGTCTCACCCATATGGCTGTCTAAACAGGAGCTGAACAAGGACACCACCAACAGACATGCTAATGTGAATGGTGGAAAGCCCACAGGGCCTCAACCCTGAACAAAGAACCACAGGCAACCAAGGAACCATGAGAGGGAAGAAATAGTCTTCTCCAGGGAAGAGCTCACCAATTGGCTGACCAATACCCAGTGGTCAGCCCTGAAAACATACATGCCAGTAACATTATAGAGTCTGAGTGGGTTGTTTTTATGTATTTAGGAGTGTGTGTGTGTGTGTGTGTGTGTGTGTGTGTGTGTGTGGTGTAACAACAATTAAGGAAAAAGAAGTCATGAATTTGAAAAAAGGAAAGAGTGAGTAGATTGGGATGGCTTCGAGGAAGGAAAGGGATGGGGAAAATGATGTAATTATATTATAATCCAAAAAATATTTTTCAATTTATTTTTTTATTTTATCTTAATTTTCTTTAGGTTTGTTTGTTTGTTTGTTTGTTTGAGACATGGTTTCTCTGTGTAGCCCTGGCTGTCCTGGACCTCTCTAGACCAGGCTGGCCTCAAAGTCACAAAGATCCGCCTGCCTCTGCCTCCTGAGTGCTGGGGTTAAAGGTGTGCACCACCACACTGATCCTTCATTTTTTTAAAATAGAAAGATTTCAAAGAAACATTTGCTAGTTGCTTGGTTGATTTACTAAAAAGGGACAATTTGCCTTTGTTGCAAAGCAAAGGTTTTTCTGATAATATCAACCAAGTCAATAAATCCCAATTACTCCTTTTCATATTGGCACATTGTTGGTAATGGAAAATATTATTTTAGCCATTTCTGTTTTTTATTGTATTTAAATTATCATTTTTCATTTTCACAAACATTAAGCTCTTTTAATAGCAAATGTCAGTTCTCCAAACAGCATATCTGCCTTAATCACGCATTCCTGGCAAGATGACATTTAAACTAAATTTTACATTTATATTCAAAGGCACTGGAAACATACTAGAACTTAAAATTAAATTTAAAGTAAATCTTCACTATTATGAAAGTCAGACATTTACATTTAAATTCGAAGACAAAGTAAACTGGTTTGGGGTTAGATTAAATTGACATTTATATCCCAGGGTATGCAAAGAAAATCAAAAACACCCATCAGCCAAAAGAGTTCCACATACTTATGAGCAAAAACTGCAAGGTTGCTATCCAAGCTCTGAAAGTTTGATGCTAATGATAAGCATGTGTTTCATTATGTCCTGTAAGTGGTAACAAAAGTGAGATCTCCCCATTAAAGGGGCCAAACACTCTAAGCAAATATTACAAAGTATCTTATTTGGTCTGGTTTGGTATGCCGTACACATTAGCCAGTGTCAATCCGTTACTTTGCAAATTGTCCAGGAGTATTTGAATCTGAGATGAGGTGACTGTCAAATTGGGGCTCTGTCAGGCTCAGCAAACTGTCCCTTCCCTGTGGCATTCCTCCTGGGGGCTGTCAAGTGGCTTAGCTTCATCACCACACGTGAGCAGCGTCAGGTGGTTGTGTAGTCACAGGGGTACCAGACAAGTTCCCACCCAAAACCTTTCCCTGGTGAAGGAAATCAGATATTTTAATTGACGGCACCTATCAAACATCACCACCATAAGCTGTCTCCATGGCAGAGGTGACAGCTTGGTGATAATGGATCAGTATGGACTGTAAAGAGGGAAGCTCCTTCCTGGGCCAGAGAGGTGGCTGCATGGGTAAAGGAATTTACCCACCAAATCTGATGACCCGAGTTTGATCCCACAGTAGAAGAGGAGAATCAACTTCTGAAAGTTGTTCTATGTGTTGTCCTCACATGCACACACACTGCAGCATGCTTGTGCCCGCCCCCCCGCCACACACACACATTAATCATAAATAAATACCTTTTCTAGAGAGATCTCATTCCCCAATGTCATAGTCTGTGTGTGCGGATGTTTTATACATTTGGGGCTCAATACAATATCCACCAACTGGTACACTGGGCATGCTCAGATTCGATGACATCCGTTCAACCAGAACAGGGAAATGCTCCCAATTTAGGGAGACCTCTGCCCAGCCAACACGGGAGACTGCAGCTCCAGAAGGCAGAGGAGGAGACGCCCATGCCCTGAGCGCCTCCCAAATCTGCTGCCCTTGACCATTTGCACACGATCTCCTGTTGCTTCTCAACAAGGTTGGGGGCAGACAACTTGCACGTTCACATCTCCTGTCCAGGCTCTCCAGTCTCCTTTCCAACATCCAATCGGAAGACATATGCTCGTTCCCTCATGTCCCTTCTTCACACTGGTCTCACCTCCCCCACCCCCCAGTTACGAACCCTCATTGTCACCCCCCCCCCTCAGCATCACATGAATTTGGCTTAGCACGGAATAGGATGGAGGAGATGGTCAGGGTTAGTTTCTGGTTCTATTTGTCGTTATTTATCAAGCTCCTAACAGAATACATACAGAACTCACTCACCACTTGCTGATTGGCAAATGCAATGACTAGGCTCTCCTGAATAAGCATTCTGATTTTCCTCTAGCAGACAAAAAAAAAAAAAAAAACTAAGAAAAGGAGATTAAATAGGTATCCCCAGAACACGCAGCTACTAAGGGCCAGGATTTGAACCCCAGCCCTCCCAGAGTGGTGGGATGTGTTTGACTGTGCATGGTAACATCAACTGAGTCCCTCTTCTATCCTGGGCACTGTGCCTGTAACTGCTTAACTTTTAATGCATGTGCTATTCTCCATCCTGGAAAGATACTATTTAGAGAGATGAGACCAAAGCTCACAGACGCCCAAAACAAGAACTAGCTAGATACGGGATTTTTAACACAATTTTTCTAACTTCAGTGTCTTCTTCCCACTACTCCCCTGTAAAATAGCAATAGTAGTAACAGTGATAATAATATTATAACTACGTAATACACATCTGCCCAGACTGCAAACTATTCTTACCAGCCTACCAGCATCCCTAATAAACAGAAAACATTATCTTTTTGTTTTTATTTGTACTAGTGGGAAATTCCCCAGGACTGTGAGTCTGGGGAATTAAATGACCTGTCGAAATCTACACAGCTATTCATTGAAATGTCTTAGAGAGTACCCACGCTGTGCCATCCAACATGGTAGCCACTGGCCACTCTATTAATCAAAACTAGGTAAAACCAAAAAGTCAGTTCCTCAGACTCACCAGCCACATTTCAGATGCTCAATAGCCACCTACAGCTGGTGGCTTCCATACTGAAGAACACAAACACATTTCTATCTCTACAGAAGCCACCCCCCCCTCCCACACACACACACACCAACAGCGCAAGATCCTTGCCTCCGTGGACAGGCAGCAGAAGCAGCCTTGGGAATCCTAACAGAAATACAGAGTCTCAGGTCCCTCTCAGACCTGGGGAGTCACACCTGTCCTTTATCTAGCATGATCCTTGGGAAGCTGCACAGCACAGTCGTCTATGAGAAACACTCACTGGGGTCGCTTCCTCTTCATTTTACAGATGAGAAACTGAAATCCAAAAAAGACAGTCAACTTGGCCAAATCACATGTGGGGTTGGGAGTGGACCCGGGGTCAGTAGGCAAGACTCAAGCCTCTGCTGCCCTACTTCGGAGTAGGCACAGGGCCAGGGGGGCCTCGGTAGTGCCTGGCAGTGGAATAGGGAGGTTGGATGATAATGTCCTTCCCACCCCCGCTATCACAGACAGGAGGGGAGGTAGTGCTTGCCCCAAAGAGCGGGCAGTGTTAGTGTCCGGTGTCTCCAAGAAACTTGTGAAGGGACTAGAACTGGCTTTGGTCCCTTATCCAAGCTGGGGTGCTACACAAAGAGAGAAGGGCTGAGGCAGGGTAGTGCTCTCCTGCCAGCCGGGAGTGTCGTGTCGCCAGAAGTTGTGATTGTGCAGCTCTCTGGCCCTGTGAGAAGAGGGCATCCTCCCTCTCCTGGCTGGGGTCTTATCACACCTGTCCCTGCTGTGCTGTTGCCGGAGAGACTTCTCTCCCAGGTCCTTCGAATCCCTAATCAGGGGTCCCTCCCCTCGGGGTCAGCCATACTGCCTCCAATCAGCCAAGCCCTTAGCCTCTCGCCACAAACTCGGTCACCTGTCTAATCAGAGTCAGCCAGACCAAAGTGACAGGCCAAAAGAGAAGGCAGACTCAGGGATGTAGAGGGACTCTGAGCCTCTACTGACAGTCAGCCCCAGCTACCTACAGCCTCCTGGGGGAAGTTCTAAGGCCTGGACAACAGAAGGCAAGGGACTCCTGAGTAGAGTTCCCTCCAAATCCAGCAGCTTGTGTCCCTGTAGACCAGTGCGGCCCACGAGCCAGATCT